>NC_060211.1:13287500-13588214 GCF_021130785.1 Homalodisca vitripennis
TGTTACAAAAGGTAAATCACAACGTTTCGAGGTTTTGGATTTATCCACTTCGTCAGGTGGGGGAGATTTTTCTGTTCTTTATTTTTATATTCATTAATACCTTCCCCACCTGACGAAGAGGATAGATTCCAATCCTTGAAACGCTGAGTATCAAGCTACTCTGGAAGCTAATGCAAGAGTCCTTTTACGGATTAGTGCAATTTTTTGTACTATGTGGATTGAAAAAAATACTAATTGAACTCGAACATTAAAAATGTTTTACTCAGAAGCCATAGACTGTACAAAATGTGTTAAAATATAATGAGGATCCAGTGTACTTACATAATTATTCGTTTGCTTAAAATTAATCGCCACAGTTTCATTGAAATCGAAAGTTTTTACTAAAGCAATAACAGTTAACTGAGATATGAGTGAAGATGCGATGAGCCAAAATACCTATGTTCACTTAAAAACGTAACTTTCTAACACAGATAATGCCAACAATGAGATTATGTATGGTTACTTTGTTGAGAGCTCAGATCATCACAATTACTGCATTTATCCGAGGTCTTGTTATCACACAAAATAGAATGAGCATTTCATTCGTTCCCCTTTACAATCGCTCTCTAATTTATTCCAAGTTAAGATATAGTCGATGTTTTGGCTTTGGCAGTCCTGCTTAAACGCTTCGCCGTAAAGGTATTGCAGATTGAATGCCTTTTAAAATCGTTGTTAAGAATTTAATAGTTATTAGGATTAAAAAGTTCTACATCTACTCAAGACTGTACTTAAAACTGTTACAGCTATTATATTTATGTGATAAATATTATTAATCAATTTTGTATATTGGGCTATGCATTTAATTAATGATAGTCTTTACAGAAAAGAAGAGTAAATATTAAAGCTACAAGGTTTACGAGTTAATGAATTTAATGTAATAAAACAAACCTGCATTAGCCATGGAGTGCAAATTTGGAAAGCGTTCGGAAACTTGCGGCTGCACTAACTTTAACCAAAGCCCAGCACTTAGAGGAGTTTGGTAATGAAATGTAACATTGTTAAGTTACGAACTACTCTCAGTGCCCGTTATCTACTGTCTTTGTCTTTGTTCAATTTTAGTATTGTCTAATATATATACCAGATATAATAGTACATAACTTACCGCTGTATTTGGCGTTACAAAACATATTACGAAAATTACCATAATCGCAATAAAATTAATACAGAAATATCAGAAAACTAAAATGTAAATCCCTATGTATAAATTTTGTGGAATATTCATGATGTAAGGACCAATAAAAAGTTATTCACAAGACTTGAAGGCTATTTTCCCTAAGCCAAAATAAGATATCACAGTACACACTTCTGTTGGTTAATGTGGAGCTTTGACTCAAAATGTTTATGATTAAAGCTGTATATATCGTCCACTTATTTTATCTCTGGAAAATAAAACTTATAATATTTCATGCTTATTGCATTGAAGATTTTGTAATCTCGCAATAAAACTAAATAAGAGGACATCAAAGAATAAAGTTACTTATATTACTCCGATATGTGAAGACGTATTTTAGTGTTGCAGAATTTTTACCGCATTATTTCCAAGATAATTTAAATTTAAAGCTTCAGTTTTTCTTGTAAATTATTCTATTTAAAGTAAAACAATTTTAGGTTTTAAATGTATTTGATGGTTGTTCAAAAACACGGTGGTTCAGTTCGAAGCGAAATTTGATAGTCGTGTAGTCCAATTTCTTGTCTATCCTCCCTGAAATATATTTTCTAGCCCCCAAAAAAGAAAATGTATACATTGTTATTAGAAATTTATTTTATTGTCATGATTACAAGACAAGATAAGATTTTGGGGTGAAACATCTCTCGTGTATTGTAAGGAATTTGTAAACCGCTCAAAATATAGTAGTCATATGGAAGGTAAAAGTATATTCTAAGTTACTTGATAAAAAGTATACATTTAAAGTTTTATTTATTTGTTAAGAATAACCGATGTCGGTTTAATGAGAGGATGGAAAGTTTTCTTTCTGTCTCTAGGTCTGCCTTCCTATCTGACCGCACAATAGTTTGAAACCGCACTGACATATAGATTTAAATTCTTCATGAAACTTCATTTTTACTTCATTTCAAACATCAATCATTTGCATCAGCGTTATCGAAATATGTTACAGGTCTTAATGATAACCATGAAATGAACAAACCATTTTCAGAATGAAATATTTGTAACCCACTGAGTACAATTATAAGACGTGTGATATTTGGTGGATTGTTTAGTATTTATTTATATTTGTTAAGTTACATGGGGCCCTTTGCTATTACATTATATAAGGTAGGTGAGATGCCGCAATTCTACTAATACAGAAGAAAGGGTCAAGGACAGCGAAGGTAAACCTGTTTGACCACGACAGTACGATTGTGGCTAGATTTATGCTTGCAATGTTCGGAAACTATCGGTTAACTCTATTGGCCAAGTCCTATCCAGGCTATTCTTTATAAATAACCACAGATGATATGACTTAATAACATACGACATTATTCATGTATTTTACTGAAATCAGGTACTAAAATATTTTTAAAAGCCACTGCATCATACAAAAAAGAGTAATAATATTTCAATTTCAAGATAACATCTGAAACATTTTATTTTCCATGGGTCAGTAAAATCCTTTAATGAAAGTTAAATCCTGAAGTTAAGTAATATTTCACGTATATCTGAAATCTTTTACATACAATTATTAATCGCTGATATTCGAATTCATATATATTCTGTCTTCAGAATAGCTATGAATACTCGTAAAGTCAAGAGATTTTACCTCATAAAAAACAAAAGACATGTAATATTTCGTCCATTGTCTATGCCATCTACCTGTGACTTAACAAGAGTAACAAACTTTACTTTCTGTATTATAGCAAAAAATGAACTTGGCGTAATTTTCTTTTTTTTCTGAACTTCCTATTTGATACTTGTTTTCCCATATTTCTACTATAATTAAAAAGATACAAGTCATATTTCGTTTACAATTTAAATGTTGGCAGATTACGCATCTGTACTTTTTTCCCCACTATTAAAATATTTCAAATAAATTCTTCATAAACTTTTACGCCCACAAGTCGAGTGTTTCCTGCTAGTCATGACCTTTGAAGTATTTTCCTCTTAAATAAAAGAGCTCTTTATGTAAAATTTCTCTCATTTGTCTTACTTTCTCTACAATATTCCAGATAATATTATTTTTTTAAGCTGCTTGACATAATTTTTGTAACCATCCTTTCGGTAGGAGTAGCCTATTGGTTATACAGAATTTATAAATTTAATACTTAGAAAATTACTGTAATGTTGAAATGTTATATTTGTAACCACGAAGCACAAAATTGAGAACTTACATTTATGGAACCATTTTCGCTGCACGAATGGAACGATTGATATTTCATACTGCAATTCTAAATGCAAACCCTTAACAAAATTATTTGGATACTTAAACCGTGATACTTTCGTACAATGTTAATATTGTTTCCCACAAGAATCTCTTGTCTCCAAACAAGGTAATAATTTTATTCAACCCAATATATAACCTTTTTAAAACTCTAATAAATTAAACTCTAATATTATTGCAGTGCGTGTATTGATATGCAATATCCATATATAATATAATGTTTATTCAATTACAGTCTTCAGCTGGGGGCTAGTACCATTTTGATACTTTTGATTAAGTGATCTTTTACGAGTTTATGTTGTTGAAAGTAAATTATTTTGACTAGAAATCGTTTTAGTACAGGAAGTAAGATCGGTAGAGCACTGTAATATATTATTCGGCATATTGTTCGGCAGCAAGAACCTGACAACTTCGCTGCTGTGATGGCGGATGATGTTCTAATAGAAGAAAATGATTCCACCAAGTTCCTCGGAATGCACCTAGATCGAGGGCTGACTTGGGACGATCACATTGACAGCATTTGTTCAAAGCTTTCCTCAGGCATTTATGTCTTACGGAACCTTGCAAAATTCTGCTCTTTGGATATACTAAGAACGGCCTACTTTGGCTTGGTATATCCACATCTGACATACGGTTTGAGACTGTGGGGCAGCTGTTCTAAATACAAATTCGAACGTGTATTTAGAAGTCAAAAAAAGCTGTCCGAATCATTTCAAAATTAAACTTCAGAGATTCATGCAAAAACACCTTCAGGGAGCTTGGATTGCTGACTTTGCCCTGTCTCTATATCCTGGAGGTTGTCCTGTACTGCCGTTCTAAGTGTAACTTGGTTCAAGGCAGGGACGTTCACCAGTACGGGACTAGAGGCAGGGACAACTTCCGCGTTCAACAACACAGAACTGCAGCATTCGAACGTTTACCGTCTGAGGTTGGTGTCAAGCTAATCAATAAGCTCCCTGAAGAGATCAAACAATTGAATGACCAAAAAAAAATTAAAACTCGACTAAGACACCTTTTGGTGTCGAGGGTGTTTTACTTTGACGAGTTTATGGAGAGCCGCTGGGACGAAATTCAAAACTAACACGATCAATCCTCTGGTTCTGGTGTGGCAGTGGCAGGATTGTCTGGTGAGAATGAAGATGAGAGTGAATGAGAGAAACATGTGACTGCGTGCGTGAGTGAATGAAGTGTAGGCCTACCTTTTTATCATTTAAATATTCTGTGACGTTTGTATGCAATTTTATTATTGTTACCGCAATAAAGTTATATTATTATTAGTATTATTAAAGGATAAATAGAGTACAGGAATTACAGTGTAATAAAAACTGAATTATTATGAATATAACGATTAACTGCTACGAGTTGATGATCGATTAATTCGTGATTAATGAACCAATACTAATGTTCTAAGTGTCTGAATATTCAGTAAAATAAAACTTCTTCACAACACCAGTAAAGTTTTCTACAACTAGGAATAGTTCCCGTGAGGACAACTCAGTAAGTTACTGCCAGAGAGCACGGGCGGTGTTATGGCCGATAGTGAAGTGGGGTAGAGCATTTACCGGTAGAATTTATGACTATTAACTATAAAAGGACACACTTCACTGTAATGAAATGGAGATAAGACCAGCTTTTAATTTTTAAATTTTGTTGTTTCTTAAGAAACTGGTGATTTCTTCCAAAACCAAATATTTTACTTATTAAGATGTCGGTACTAATATTTTTTTAAATCATAAAAAGTATTTCTAACACTATCAACAATAAAAATCAAATGTTGGTTTGGAGATAAATACGGCTGCTGCAGAAATAAGAGTCAATTACCAACCATCTAAGCTATAAAGTAGGAGAAGGTCAACTAAGATTAACCCGGATTTGGATATCGTGTCAGAGTAGTTGATTTCTTCTTAAGGCATGAGCGCTGCAAGTGGTCAAGGAACCTTCTTGTCATATGAGTGAGGGATTTACCGACTATTTTCTAAGTATTAACTCTTATAAATTTATATTTCTACTCTACATGTTCTTATATTTGGTATTATGTACTGCTAACATGAATAAAGGAAAACAAATATTTCCTAATGTTGAGTAAATTTATCTATACTGATTAACTTTTATGTAATTTGTTTGTTGGCTTGTATTAGTTTATATGAGTAACTTAAATATTTATTTTAATAAGTATTGGCACTTCAATTTTGATAATTATTTACTCTATTATTAATTAAAAATAATGTTGGTATATATTTATATTTATTTGATGAAAAATAAACTACTTGTAAGTCTATACTAATTTTAGTAATTCAGTTCAACTTATTAATTTAGTAAACTCCACAATTAGTAGTAATTACTTGCAGAAACTCGGGCATACATATTACATATTAATTGATAATAGGCTTGGTAGGTATGTTCTGAGATATATAAGCGAATTTAGTATATTGCAGTATAACCAAGGGATGTCCTTGTCCGCTGTATGAAAGCCATGCACTCAACGTAGTAATGAATATAAAATTAAAAAGGAAAACATATAAGAATACATATAAGATGTCGTAAAAATTTAAAAAATTTATTTAATAATTAGTAATACAATAGTAATTAGTATTTTAATTGTTAACATTAAAATAATCTATAGCCTGTGATGGCGACGAATAATGGAATGTTCCGCCATTCTGAATTTAGTACAGTAATGGTATCATATCGTTAAACAATTAAGATTTTTGTCCAAACCTACTTAAAATAAGCAAAACACTCAATAGTAAACTGATCTTTAGGTTTGTCCACGATAGCATAATCATTGTTTTACGATCAAAGAATCTTAAAGACGACTTGTAATTTCACCCTGCCAAGTTGGAACAATTACAACTATCCCTCCCTCCAAATCAATAGTAATAATATAATTTTAAAATCTCAACCTACATACCTTGTTATTACTATTTTAAAATATTTCTTATTATATAAAAGTTATTCTTCATCATGACCCTTATTACGTTTAACTTTCACTTCTTTCCTTCTCGTACTATCCACTGACCCATACATAGTTGTTCATAT
Organism: Homalodisca vitripennis; assembly: GCF_021130785.1. Classification (NCBI taxonomy): domain Eukaryota; kingdom Metazoa; phylum Arthropoda; class Insecta; order Hemiptera; family Cicadellidae; genus Homalodisca; species Homalodisca vitripennis. The sequence goes on from NC_060211.1 coordinate 13,293,956, forward strand.
TCCACAGTTTTAAAAAGGATAATCGGATTTCTGACATTAGCCACCGTTATGTTTAAAATAACGTTTCGAGGATTTGAATCTATCCTCTTCGTAGGTGGGGAGGTGTGATTGATCAACACAAAAATAAAGAACGGAAAGAAGAAAAGAAGACAAATAAAAGAATTAGAACATACCCGAAAACTGGTTGGAGTCCAGTCTGGGTGTTGTCACTGCACAGAATGCAAGTCCAGAGCACTATTCACGAGTACTAGAATCACAAACACAATAATAAGTTATAATTGTGTATCTGGACGTGTAAATTTAACATAACTTTATTATGATACTGTTACGTGGGTCTGAATCCACGTTACGTTTAGATACAACTGGTTAAATAAACTCATAATAAAATTGAATAACTTGAATAATTTATCTTACCACATTTAAGGTATATGGACCAATTACAAAATTATATACAAAAATAGTTTGGCCTTAAGATAATATCATTTATGTGAAGTAAAATATAACAGATTATATATATATATATATATATAGAATATTCCCTTTATGAAACAACTAAAAACTAGAAGATAGCCCTCATATATAGTAGACAGACAGAAACAGTTTTCATACCAGGCATATCATGAATTATTTTGAGCAGACGACATCCGCTCATCATCTCACATGCCATTCTCACGACACATTCATCTCTCGTATGTAATCTCCAAAAATACGTTAATTTTTTATACTATACTGCATCATAATGTTTTATTGAACTAATCACAGATAATGTAAAGTAGCGATTATATTTAAAATCATAATGTCATGAAACAACATTGGAATGAGATCATAATGGAGTTATATATTATGGAATAAACAATGTGTTCAATACATTACAAAGAAATATATTTAAAATAAAATAAAATAAAAAAAATAAAGGATTCTGAATTAAATTTCCATGCCAATAATTATAATATCCTGAAATCTGAATTACAAAATAACAAACAATGTGAACTAAGGTACTATATATATATATATGAGAAAAAGACTTCTCAAAAATCCTTTAATATTTCGACTATATTGTCGTTTTTAAAAAGGTACAAAAAGTCTATATAAACTAAGAATTAAAAGTAAACAAATACATTTTTAGAATCAGCTGAAATGTTCTATTAGAAACTTCTTGGAATATTATACTAAAAATGGCTTTAAATTAAAATTAAAATTTAGATTAATAATATAAAAAGGCGTTCTAACTGCTTAAATTTAAATTAAATACGAACAATTTTGTAGTTTTGTAGTTGCACAATCATAAAAAATAAATAAAATTAATTAATTTAAATATAGACAATACATTGATTTAGTTTTGCTAGATTAATTTAGACTATTTGAACAGATCATTTCTTATTAAATCCAAAAGATAATTATGACTTAGGGACTAATTGATATGCTTGTTCTAAATTTTCTAATTGAATTTTAGAAGAATGTTCTGGTACATTAAAAATCCCTTTTAATGCGTAACAATTGTTAAATTTTTCTTTATGAGCCAATGCATGTTGCGAACCAACAGAAAAGACGACAAATTGGTTATAATACAATAATATTACAGCATTATGAGTATTTTAAATTAGAAAAGCAATTTAAGAACATTATTCATTATTATGTTATTATAAAAGTAAATAATCATAATAATGTGTACCTATTAATAAATATAATAATTTTTAGTGAAATCTTGTGAGTTAAGTAAAAAGTTTGATAAAAATGAGAAGTAAACACTCTTCAATATGAATCCGTACAAACTCTATCCAATATTTTCTACGTCAGAGTTTGTCTCCAACAACGTCGCTGACAAACATCGACTGGACTGTGGTGAATGTGTCAATAGCCTGGAGGTATTATTTGTGTGTTAATGTGTACTGAACAGTGCGTATAAGCATGAATTAAATAAACAAGTGGGAGTAGTGAATGTGTGAGGAGATAAGCCAAGTATTTCCAGTAGTTGTACATTTTAGATACAATATAACATAATCAAATAATGAAAATATACATTTTTTCACATGAGTTCAATTCTGATAAAACAATAAACTGTCCAGAAAAATCCTACTTTTCCTCTTAAACTCAATTTTTTTGTCTGAAATATGGAGAATCCTACTTTTCATAACTTATCACAAGTATTAAAAACTACGTGATTTTTTGTTCCTTATCCATCGTTTAGGCGTAATATTTAATCACAAAAACGTCCCTTTAGTGCAAGTTTACTTGTTTTATTAACACCATAATATAAGTAGCTTCGATTGTATAGTATTAGTATTCCGAGCCTGAACACGTTCGTAAGCTATATATATATAAGTATACTTGAGTATTACACGCTTACGTATGTTTTGATTACAAATATCATGAATAATAAACATACTAACTTACTAATATTGAACCAACAAACAAAACATCTTCAAAACGCGATGATGATTTGACCTAAGACAAGGATTTACTTCCATGGTAGTCCAAATCAAACTAAATGCTTCTACTTTACCATTACCGGTGTTGTGCTGGTTTTATAATAACAATAAATTAAGAAGGTAATTTGTATTGAAAATGTTTAGTTCAATTTTGGAATACATTATATGTGATTCTAGAGACAAAAGGTTTATCTGATATTTACGAGAAACACGTAAATATCAGATAAACCTTTGACCACATGAATTATTGCATCAAGAAATGCGTAATGTTGAATGCAACCTGTAACTCATCTTAGAAAAATTGCATCTATTTATAGCATGTTCAACCTCCCTGGAATATATAAAGCTGTTATGATTCTCTTCAAAGGAACCATGTTTCTACACTGATGAATGAACCGTTTTGTTTGTATGCCAAACTTCATTGTATTAGTTTTGGCTCGACTGTCCAACGTTATGTATCAAAAGTATCCACCATATTTAGTATGAGATATAAATACAGAATATATTATGTTATAATTCATTACGGGTGTAGGATTTATGCCTTAGTGAACCTACCATTTTAGGGGCTGGTAAAACCTCTTTTCTGTCTCTCTGCACAATATCTCGAAAAATAAGACATTTATTTTAGAGGCCATTTTATTGTATTTAATCCACCTACACCAAAAGAAAATGTTTACTGATATATTAATGTATATTAATAGCACGTTACTCTTTTATACTCACATCAAGATTTAATCCCAAAATACAGGAGACTCTTTCCTAGTTTTAACATCTGAGAGGTTTTTTTTTTACAAAAAAAAGTAATGAAATTTGTTATTTTTATCAGTTGCAGTAGAATATTTAATAAATTAATGAGTATTCAATTTATTTAAGAAGAAGAAATTACAAATAAACTTTCCGAATTTGCATCCACAATCATAGATTATGGTATAAAATATGTTTACCTTGTTACATTTTCTGAAGCTTTTGTAAAACTCGTAGTATCATTTTTAATAATTTGATAATAGAACATGATTTTTAAACGTTCTATATTATCTTAATAAAAAATTAAACAATTAAAATATAGAAAAAGTACAATGTTATCTATCCGCTTTAAAAGCAAATAATATGTTTGACACTGGAAATAAATGAAAGTTATTTATTGCTGAATCTGACATGATTCATTTAAAAAATGTATGTAACATATATAAATTATATATTATTACAGTATATGTATTTTATATATATATATATCTATGTAAATATTTATTTATATATATTTACTAAATATATATATATTTAAATTTCAACACCAAACGCGAAAACGATACATGCAAATTTATTACAATTTTCAATTACGAGCAATATGTTTTTTAATTAATTTGGGGATAAACTGAATATCAAGTAAAATCATATAAAATTACTTATTACGAATTGTATCACTTTATAAATGTTTTACCATCCTCCGTAAGTTGAAATACACAAACAGTTGGTTAAAATTATGACGTAATTATAAATTTAGTAATCCTGGGGATGACATTGGGCTCGATAATCCTTGTCTATTATCGTTCTCGCCTTCAGCGCGGTATTACACTCTATAAGTTAACTGCCTTAATAGACGTTACCATTACGTGTATCATTGCTTTGGTAAGCCTATGTCACACGAAAAAAACGATAAAGAGTTGGTAACAATGGTTATAACGTTATACCAGAAGAGTAATCCTGGGGATGACATTGGGCTCGATAATTCTTGTCCATTATCGTTCTCGCCTTCAGCGCGGTATTACACCCGATAAAGTTTACTGCAGTAATAGATGTCACCACCACATGTAACATTGCTTTGGTAAGCCTATCTAACATGAAACACACAATCAATAGTAATGTTGGTAACAATGCTATGACGTAATACCAGAAGAGCAATCCTGGGGATGACATTGGGCTCGATAATCCTTGTCTATTATCGTTCTCGCCTTCAGCGCGGTATTTCACTCTATAAGTTAACTGCCTTAATAGACGTTACCATTACGTGTATCATTGCTTTGGTAAGCCTATGTCACACGAAAAAAACGATAAAGAGTTGGTAACAATGGTTATAACGTTATACCAGAAGAGTAATCCTGGGGATGACATTGGGCTCGATAATTCTTGTCCATTATCGTTCTCGCCTTCAGCGCGGTATTACACCCGATAAAGTTTACTGCAGTAATAGATGTCACCACCACATGTAACATTGCTTTGGTAAGCCTATCTAACATGAAACACACAATCAATAGTAATGTTGGTAACAATGCTATAGCGTAATACCAGAAGAGCAATCCTGGGGATGAGATTGGGCTCGTTAATCCTTGTCCATTATCGTTCTCGCCTTCAGCGCGGTATTACACCCGATAAAGTTTACTGCAGTAATAGATGTCACCACCACATGTAACATTGCTTTGGTAAGCCTATCTAACATGAAACACACAATCAATAGTAATGTTGGTAACAATGCTATAGCGTAATACCAGAAGAGCAATCCTGGGGATGAGATTGGGCTCGTTAATCCTTGTCTATTATCGTTCTCGCCTTCAGCGCGGTATTGCACCCTAAAGTTAACTGCCTTGATATACGTTACTATTACGTGTATCATTGCTTTGTTAAGCATATGTAACATGAAACAAACGATAAACAGTTGGTAACAATGCTATGACGTAATACCAGAAGAGCAATCCTGGGGATGAGATTGGGCTCGTTAATCCTTGTCTATTATCGTTCTCGCCTTCAGCGCGGTAATACACCCTAAAGTTAACTGCCTTAATATACGTTACTATTACGTGTATCATTGCTTTGTTAAGCATATGTAACATGAAACAAACGATAAACAGTTGGTAACAATATTTATGACGTTATACCAGAAGAGTAATCCTGGGGATAAGATTGGGCTCGGTAAACCTTGTCCATTATCATTCCTGCCTTCAGGGCGGCATTACATCAGATATGTTTAATGCAGAAATTGATGTTACTAACTTCACATGGGCTTGTGCCTTTACATCTATATATGTTGTGATATTCATAAAACTTTACTCAATAAGGGCTTTGGGAGCAAAATGCTCTTTTCAAACACTAGTGAAATTTCCATACGAAAAAAGCATTAATTTCGAATAATTTTCAATTTTTAATTTTATATTAATACCACAAATTCAGAAGTTTCAGGAAACAACTTTAAATCGTACTTTTTAACATAATATATTTAGAATTCAACGTACTTATAATAGTTTATAATTTTTATAGAATTTAAGCCTGCCTATAGTAACTATTTAATTGATATGGACAATGGCAAAAAACAAATATCATAAAATCCTTAACACGTGTTTCATGCAACAATTAGAGCACAGAGCTGTTATGATTGATATTTGATAGATTTTATAACATGGATTTAGGTAATTAGCATAACGATAATTAGGTAAGATTACGACGTACCACGTGTCCGGTAACAGGCTTCGCTGAGGTTAAGTTCAAAACTTCAAATCTATAGTTTATTTCATTAGGCTACATATGCTATTACGATACATTTTGAAACATCATATGATTGAACTGATTGTACTTTGTTTTCTGTTATTTATTATTTGAATTTCTCTTTGCAATCTTGTTTACCTATAAATCAATAGAAATATGTTCACTTACGATTAACGTAATCCTATAGAGTAACATGCATAATGTCAGACATCTATGTTGCACCGCACAAAACCACAAGTCACCTGTATCTTTCCTTGTGAATATACATGAGCGCTTTAAAAAATTAATAAATACTTACTTTAATCCATGGGAGAAAGAGTGAAGCAAACGATAGGCATTACATAGATTATATTATAAGTTGTAGTAGCAAAGGTATGGGTTTATATTTTATTTATGAACAAGAATATAATTCTATATCGGTACAGTAACTTAACAGTTAGTAAGAACACTCATTTCTAATATTAGTTTATTTTTTAGACGAGGCATTCAAAGCCATATGTGTTATTATAAGGTGACTTCACAAATAAATATTTGAATTATTTGAACAACAATATTATAATGAAATATCATAAGATAAAGGCACATCATAACATAAATTAATTTTTGGAGAATATTATTTTAAAAACTAATATTTTTAAATGTACCAATTTATCCAAGAGTATGTAATATCCTATGTATATTTTTTTAAAGTAATACATCGTGAAAACAATATGATCATATTTTAATATATTTGGTTTAAACTACTGGTTATTTGTGTATATTCCTGCACTATCCATTATAATGTATTTAGAATTTTATACAAGTTTATACGTTATAAATCTCTACATGACTTCTTATTTATATCGAAATCATATTAAGATTTGTCCATAGAGGAGGTAATACTCCTCATTTACACAGAAGTAAAGAGAATGATTGTTTTATTAAAAACCAACATGTGTGCTCTAATGTAATGTATTTAAATTGGAGTTACAAAAAATTCATATTCTCCCTGTAAATATATTTTCTGTTATGCTTCACAGTGTTCAAGGTGATGTCTAACATTTTACGCAGTTGCCGAGCAACAACATTGAAAGACTCTTGACTGTTCAGTATGCGAGTCGGAATATAACGTCATTGAGTGTCTACTGACGTCATGGCTCTATCTTGTTTATTGACCTCAGCAGAAAGTTCTCTGCATTATTATCTTCCATAATGTAACCACTTTAATGGTAATAATAGGAAATTACTGTTCTTAAAGTAGAATATATAAAACTATCTACTTTTTTCTAGAATTAAACCAGAAAGTGTATTTTTAATTGAAGTGTAATAAATATTTCTAATATCATCAAACAAGGAATTGTTATAATTACTAGTTCGTATCATTAATTTTATACTGTTACCTCATATAAATTTATTTATGCAGAAGGATTTAAAATGAAAAAAAACGTTTTAAACGCTTTTCAAATATTTTTTCTCATTGATGAGATAGACAAAAGAACATATGTATTCATGCAGAATATTGTCTTAGTTATTTCTTAATATGCATATTACCTATATTATTCTTAAAACTCCGTTATATTTTATGCGAGTACCTTAGTATTAATTTATTTTAATTAACTGCAAAAGTATAAATTTTAATCTTGCAATACTTTTACATGTCACTATAAAATGGCTTAAACTTATCTAGGATAGTTACGACAAAAATAAAATTTTTATGTTCGGTGTGTTTTAACAATAGAAGGGTTGCGATAGAAACAGGGATTTTCTTGCTATCATTCAAAAAATCAGTAACGCTACGTTTAGAGATCTGCACTGTTACCTCTCCCTCAGATGAATAGTTAACACAATCTAAGTTATATACCAATGAACTATTATGGCATAACTTTGTTTCATTCACAAATATAATTTATTATACGGTTTATTTTCCTCCAATAAGTATGTTCAAACTTTTTAATTCGACAAAACGGAGGTCACGGTTTCTCACTTATATAATAACATTTTTCCTACTATTTTTATTTATAATATTTCAAATTTCTTTTTATCAGACCATTATAATTATAGGTAACAGTAATGTTTAAATAGCTCTAGCTGTTTAATGAATAATAGTTATTTAACTGCATTGTATACGATACCACCCGAAAAAAACGACGCTATTGCTTTTAGAATTTGCTTTTACAAAATCAGAGGTAGAATATTTTGTATATAAGGAGGGTGTAATATATGAAACCTAATGAAGTTACTCGTATTTAAAAACAACAATACAGAGACAACAGTGATGATGCAGTACTTGTTTCAGGTAATAGCTACTAAGAACTCGTTAATTCAAACTTTAATCATACATTAGTAGTTGTCCCTGCATCTTGAAACATAAAATATTGTCAACTTTATTTATGTCGAGAGCGACAAAAGTTGCCAAACTGTTGTTATCTAAGCTCCATTCCGCGTGGTTATGTTTTATAGCGAGATTTAATGTTTGGTTAAAACGTGAAAACATCGGGAGTTTTGTATAGCTATAATATGTATCTTTAGCGTTAAAAATATTTATTCTCGTCAACTGTTTCCTTTAAAATAAATATAAAAGTCACAACTAGCGAAAGTTAATAAACCAAACTATAATAGGTGTTTTATAAGAACAAATTCAATATTCCAGGCAAAACTACTCGAAATTGCACACCTTCTTTTCTATAACAACATTTGTATTTGTTATTTTATTTTAACCTGAAAAGTATGTCTAATGTATATATGAAAAATAAAATTAGTATTGAATAAAATCATAAACAGTAACGGTGGTGTTTGGAAACACCGAGGTCAATCGTTGAATAAATTATGTTCCTTAGTCTTTCTAAAAATTAGGGCAGAAGCATTGATGATTGTGTATTTTGATATGAAAACAGTGTCAGTTTAAAATTAAACTTTTTCCACAGACACACTTTCATTTTATGATATTTTAAACATGATCTGTATTCTTTACTCATTTTATTACTTTTGTGAAGTTAAGATTTTTAGTTACTGTACTAGGAAACTGCAGTATATGTTTTAGGTTCTTAAAATTTGATTTGATAAAAAGTGTTTGTAAAATGTCTTTAATTTCTTGTTGTATTCTCAATAGTTTGTGTTATAGCCATTAAATTCATAAAGATGACAATCACTTCAATTTCATGATTTAAAAAGTAATTTCCGTTGATAAATAAAAATATAAAGCCTATTTGTTAAACTGTGAACACTGTTTTTTTCATTAAACATTGTATAATTATTTGTTATATGAAATTTAGCTTTTTATATCGGATTGTAATTAAGTCAATGAAAACTTAAATCACTTACACAATCTCACAAAGCATAAAGTTTGGTCAATGAAAATAAAAAGCTCGTCACATATTATGATCCATTATTGATCTATTGGATATTATTCCTTAGAAGACAAAGTGACGGAATCTTTAGGTAGGTTTCAATCAATATCAATGAACGACAAAATTTTGACAAGCATATATAGGTTTTACATAGTCTTATGAAATTGCACGCTTGGCAATTTGAATATTATAACATTTATTTTAAACCAGTAATCTGAAGGAAATATTTAGTGTCCATTTAGATGTCCACCATCGATGATTTGAGTTTTGGAAACTTCCTTGAGCTTGGTGGAATATAAAAGTTTCCGCCTACTGTGCTGACTACAAAGGGGTGGAAGGATATTGCTATTTCCTGCTCCTCTAGGCAGAAATAATTTAGCAATCCAATCTTGAATCGCAGACTACAAGTTGAGAACTGTCTGACTGAAATTATAATGTAATATAAGTTTTTAATGTATTATAGTTAAACACATAAAGAACCTTGAAACCAAGCAAGCAAATTCTCTTAGTTTTTAAAACAAATTAAATAAAGTCTATTTGATCCAGTTTATAGTATTTTTCTTCTAAAAATCTATTTTTTTATACATATATAACTTTAAACATACCTAATCCAACTTCAGGTAGGATTGTATTTACTAATAATGTATTGGTAACACGTTCCTATATAAAGTATTGGGAGTAAATATCTTAGACTATTGTAATCAACACAAATCAGAAATATTGTTTATTTTGTAAAACTAATAATAATATAATAAACTAGGCCAAAACATATTGCATTTTTAGAAAGTAGCCTATAATTTTATTAAGGTAAAACAATGAGCAAATCTGTTTAAAAGTATTATACACTTTGTTAATATGCTTACATATAGGTGCACTAACTAATAATTATTATTTAGTGCTATTATGTGAGCAAAATTTTAAAGTAATTAATAGGAAATTTACAAATAGCAATAACAAAGAATTAAAATTAAATTCTTTCGGATTATTTTAAATAGTAAATAAAAACAAAAAAATTATCTTTAGCACAAAATTGGCTATCGAAGAGGTAGGTACTCATTGAAATAACGACCTACCAGTTGCTTATTTGTGTTTCGCTTGAAGTAATTTGTGTTTAAAATGCATATTGTAACTAATTAATCTTAGATCTTTAGGTCTTAGATCTCTATCTAAACAATCAATAGTGTAATGATTCCTGCCTCAGAAGCGGTTAGTTCATCTATGTAGTCTTCAATATTATTTAATGGTGTTTATTTCGTAGTAATGGTAAATGCTAGTTGACCCACCAGCAGCTACTTCATTGTTAGCTCATAGTAGTGTGCGGCAATAAGCCTGTGTTTTCCTCGTTTTGGAATATCGACCAACTTTTGAATATCGCAGATGCAGTTCAAAGTTACGGTTCTACATTCATCTTATCCTCAATCATATAGAATATTGTGTAAAGTATTAGCGGTTAATGCTAGCAGACTCAACAATGACTCATTAACAGAGAGTTTGCTGAAAGGTATGAGAGTAAACTCACATGTGCTTTGTGAAACTTTGTAATAATGGAGAGATACTTATTGCTGTTGCAGTTCATCAGTCTTTATTGTTCTTAAGGAACAACTTTGGCAGTTAAGGAACAATAGTAGATCTCTTTGTCAAGCAGCAGCAATTTATAAAATTAAGGTTCCATTATCCTTGAACGGCTTGTAACATTGTAGGATTAAGTTCTTGGAACATATGAATGAGATGCTACATTTTATTCTCATATTCAGCTGGCCAGAATAACGAGAAGAGTAAAAAGTCCTTGCAGTACGTTTACGCAACATTGCAATAATCCTACAGTGTAAGTAATATTATCATGTATTTTCGTTAATACTGTAGTCTGGGACGGTATTCTTCATATAATATTAGTGTCAATCCCTATGTTTATTGAATTAAGCCATTGTAATAATGTAATATCACAATATTAAAAAAAAACAACCAGTTTCTAATACCTAATGAATAAAAATTCTGGATATTTTAATTTAGAAGGGTTTTTTACAGTGTTTGTATAGCATTTTTAATGTAAAAACGGTTAATTTTGTCACTGGCACAATCTGCAATTAATGTTATATAGTTAATTTTTTCTACACATTACGTTACAGAAGAAGATTTACTTTGTAGAAAAATGCTGTTAAGGTATATTCTAACTGAAACTAAACTTTTATTACGTGGATGATTTTATTTTCTTTTTTTGTAAAAAAATGTGAAAAATGAAGTATTGTTATTTTGAAGACTATTATTGTAAACAAATGTAGCCACCTCTTTTACAAATTTTAGCTAAATCTATCAACGGTTATATATACTTAATTATAGGAGGATTATTTTATTATATCTTTGTATACCAGGAATATTTAGAGAACGTTCTTTACATTGTATATACATAAAAACCTGTCTTGGATTTTCGAGAATATTTTAATAAAAAAGACTTATTGTTCCAGCCGTTCTCAAGATTGGCGCAGACCTACACATTCAGTGATTAATTTGTTTACATATTTAGTTCAGGATATAAATAAAATTTCAAGAAATTTTATATCAATATTTGAGTATTGTATAAGATGAGGGCAGGATTGCAGTGTCCATCTACCGTGAGAGATTGGCTGTAAGATTACTTTTTTTTAGTAATTGGGTACATTTTGTAATTATTTATATTAAACCTTAAGTAAAGATTAGGGTCCCATAGTATTTCTGTCACACCTTTCACATATGGATGGAAAATATATTCTGTAGTCAAGGCAAAAAAATTAAAGGGTAATATTTAAAAAACTAATTCCACGGTCAGATTCTCTTAAATAACAAAAATTGTCAAAAGCACTCATTCATGCCAATAAATCACTACTATAAGAAATATGATTGTTACAAAAGGAGTAATTCTCATGGCCACAAGTTTCCCGAATCAATTTCTCATTAGTAACCAAGATAATACCATTAGTTTAATTTCAGTACAGTCCGTTGTATGTGTTACACGTAAAAATAATAATTTGTACCTCTCTTGACAGTTCTGTGTGTACATTTTTCCATGTTATCTATAAAGAGCTTTAGTTATAAAATAATAACTAGTGAGTGAGAGGGTACATAATTGCAATTAATTACGCCGCAATTTGCTAAGCTATTTTGAAATACGTTATTCAGAAGCCTTTGAAAATTTTAATTAGCCATGATGAAATTTCTGTGAAATCACATACACATAAATGTATGCTTAATTCAGTTAGTTTCAGTAGAAGGTTTAGCGCCTAGCATTGCTACTAATGGAAATATTTAATTATGGCATGGAGTTCACTCAAGCAATTTGAGAATTAGATGCAATTATCTGTTATCTTTTACGCTACACCATGTGAAACGAGAAACATAGCAAATATATGATAACATAATTATAATTCAAGGAACAGTGTGTAATCAGCTAAAGCACACATTTCTTTTACCTGCATGGCTACTTATATTTACTACTAAGTGACGATTGATTATTTAAATATTCAAGTTTAGTTACAATATTTATTTCATTACAATGATATTACTTAATTTATTAAATTTTGTAAATGTAGATTTTTTCTTTATTATCAGTACATATTTTTTGGTGTTTTACCAACCTTCTATATAGTTATAATATATTGTTTAAAACGGTGCTATGAATAAAATAAAAAGTTAAATAATACGAGAACGATACTCAAAAGATAATGGTGACAGTTTCCACCGCAGCAGCTGTACAAAGTCAAAGTTGAGCAAATACGGGTATGTTGTCACACATCACTGACTGCCAAGAAAGGATTACAATGTATCTTTCCGGTTGTAATTATTTTCTGCTTTGAAGTTTGTTTTTGATGATGGAAGGATTGTGAAGGAAACGAGATTTTTCCGAGCATTTGCCATCGTTCAGTAATACAAGAAATCAGTAATAGTACGTTTCAATATCTGCAATCCGATCTCTTCTTCAGGTAAACAACTAAATTAACACTTAATTACAAACTATGTTAAAAGAAACAAATCATACCAGTGCGTTGTGACACGCATGAATCAAGAATCACAACCACCATTTTGTCTGTCTAATTCACCAACTCTATACATGCAGTTAAAAAAAAAAAAAAAAAAAAAAAACACATCACTAATTATCAAAACAACCACCTGCGACTGCGACCTAGCGAATGCAGACCTATTGTGACCTGTATTCTGTAGCTCAGTTTTGTCAGTCATAAGTAAATAAATAGTTTTTGCTTCCAATACTTAATAGTTTTACGACTCTTATTTAAAATATTTTGCATGGATTTAATACATAATAAACTTTAATAATTTTATGTTAAGAGTTTTCTTATAAATTATATAAAATGCTATTGAATAATATTTATTGTAAGTAAAATATATTCTCATTAAAACCCAAAAATTTCTGTTTTTATAAGAAATTATTAATTAATTAGGCATAAATAAAAACTTAAAACAGCTTATGCATTCTTCAGCCTGAATAAAATGAATTCCCTAATGAGCAAGTAGCAGAGTGATTACGCCAATATTTCAAACAAAGCTCCAACAGTCAATCCTATAAAATTGACTGACTGATCCTTCAATCCTGCTGTTAGTTAAACATTCACCTAGACGCTCTGTAATACCCAATTAGCATCAAATATTGTTAGTCTATTAGCAGTCTGTTATGCGAACCTAGTTTTCTTACTTTTAACGGTCTTAATTTTATCAATTATTTTAAAGTATATTAATGCTATGCCATTAAAAAAAATGTTTATATATTTAAATATCTTTTAAACGGGCAGTTCCTGGATTTTTTAAAAATGTTTCCGTATTTTAATGGTCAGTACTGGAAATTTGATTGGAAACTTTAATTCACAATTTTATTTATATTTTCGATAGGTTTTTCAAGCAATATGTTGTGTATTCTATATATTTCTATAATTAACTATGTAATGTACATGTATCTTAGGAAAATAGAAAATCACTATCATTATAATTATTATATGTGCTGTATGTATTGTACTTCTGCATTTTACTTTGTAGCCTCTGAAAATATGCCTGAAATGAATAATTTGTCGTTATATTACCTCGAAGTAAAAAGGTAATGGTTTCCAAGTTTTACCATTATCACTCATCATGATACACTTATATCCCATTTTTATTGCCGAAAGACACGAAATTTAACGTTTTGAAATAAATATACAGGAAACCTTTCCTTAAAGTGACGTTCGGTGTAGAATAGATCTCGGATATTACACACTTTGTTTTAATGAAAATCATTAATGAGATATAAACCTGTTGGATTAAAAAGTATGTACAATCTATTAATCTCTGTGATAGGACTTAAAACTATATAGTCATCTATTAAACGTTGCCTCGTATTTGGTACCAACCTATTCCAGGATGGTTTTACATACGAAATCGGCCGACTGTAACTTTTCTCATTTTTGTGCTTGAAAACATTTATAGATAATTTCACGAAAATATTACACCCGTAAACCTAAAGTACCTTCGGTTTATAATATTATATGCTTATATTTGCTATGTAAATCAGCTTGAAGCAACGATAACTGTCAAAAAATGTCAAAACAATTTGAGACTCTGTACAAATATTAATCTTATAAACCTCAGGACAAAACACTGGCTAGCTTGTTAAGCCATTTTTATACAACATGGCAGCCATACCATATTTAAAAATCTGCTCTTTAAAAGAAATCTCGTGAACCTGTTGTTATAAACAAGTGTTTTTTTATCTCAAACAGGATTCAAGATATTGAGTACATATTGTACATATCCTATGAAAATAAATTAAATTCATAACATTTAAGTTGTCAAAACATGCACCTACCTCTTTCGTTTGACCCAGAAAGACTATTAAAAAACTATTTTAGTGAAAATTTAATTTATAGAGTTCTATTATTACATAACTACAAATCCTCCTAATCGGAATCTTTTCATTCAACACTTTAGGGGCAATATTTTTGTAGTGCTGATAATTTTACCATTTAAGAAGCAAACATTTTCAGAAATACTTCGCAGATATGTGAGTAAACAGTAGCTATTAGCCTAAAAATATACTCACAGCAGCATTGGTTTTCCGATGAATAATGCAGGACCTGCCGCAAAACTTCAGTGGCATACAGCTGCACCAAGTCTTGTATTGGGAAAAACATTGCTTCCTTAAGAGTCTGGTTTAGAAGGAAGAAATAAACATTTGTAAATGTCTTTATTTTTTTAAATTAATTAATTCTTGTACTAAACGTTCATCTTGTTAATTTTAATGTTGGTATAAAAACTAAACTAAATTGTACAATTATATTCTATACTTTCGTTTTTATATCCGCGTTCGCAAATGTCAGTTTAAGAGCTCCATACTTTCCATAAAGTGCATTTTTTGCAAACTTTACATTCACGATTTAACTCAAATTATGCACCAGGAGGTTTATTTCGCTGAGCGTTTAGCGTAGTGGCTCAACGGTTAGTAATAAATCAGATCTATTTAAGCGACACTTTTCAAATAGGTATTGTGGAGGGCTTTGATTTGGTTTTTTACTCTACATCTATTACTTATAAATCTATATTTAAAATGGTAAATATTGGTACATTAAGAATCCCTCTCCATTACCGGATGTTGTTGCTTATGTGGGGAACACGAGTCCTCCCCCACGGAGACCCGGGGAAGTCTGGTGTGTGTTTAGCCTTTTATAACTAAATAAAGCTGCTTTTAAAGATGTCCAATTTGTACAACTTATAATCGTCGCAAAATTATTAAAGGCAACTTAAAAAGTAGCTTTTTGCCATTTGTCCAAAAAAGAATTACATTCAAACGCATAACTGGTTTTGTAACCAGGTTAACCAATCTTTATTGGATAGTTTCCAATTTAAGGAAATACTTTGAGAGACTAATATGAGCGAAATATCCTGAAAGTTGTGCTCCTACATTTCAGATCAAAAAAGACGTAAAATATAAAAAAATCTTCTTTTAATTACTCACAAAAAGAAACTGACATTAAAATAATATGTTCAGTAAATTTTGATGAAGGAATGAATTTTTAAAGGGAAATATAATATGAGGAGTCCTCATCCTCTTCCGAGGGGTTGTGGATTTTTATAACGTAAAAGTATTTGTACTGAAACAAATATCTCTATTAGCACTGATATGACCAAAATTGTTATATTTAAATGTGATAGACACAAAATATTTACTTTTCAACAAATATAAATACATTCAAATTCCTCAATAGGCAAATGGTTTTAAAAACTTTTGTACTTGGAATTCTCGTTTTTACACATGGAAACTTTTTAGTTTAAGTATTCATTGCACTTTAAAGATATCAGAAAGATTACAAACGCTTTAAAGTAATTCATCAAATTATTAAAGTAATTGGCCATTAATTTACTGACAGTAAACATCCCTCAAATGGTGGTAATTGTTTATTTTTAAACATGTTAACTAAACCAGACTAATAGGATATTATGTAAGTTTAAATCGAAGTAAGATGCCAATTATCTACGAAATAAACACAATTTGATTATTAATTGAACCAAACTGTTTAGATCACAATGTAGAAACACACAATAGACACCTGATGACGCCTTACACTAATGAAGCTGAGTCAAGCACTTGGCATATTAACAAGGCCTAATAGCCCTGGATAGAGTCAAGACAGAACAGACTGTATTGGGTTTTAGTAAAGCAATATTGTTGTACACCTAACAGACAAATTACAACCCGAATGGCTGAATGTGAGTTTTTGTAATAAACTATAAATGTACATAAATAGATTTTAACTCGTTATTATTTATTTTTATAATATTATGCTTTAAAGTAGATTATTCGTGCTTGTGATGTATATCTTAGATTTTAGGAATATAACGATACTTTAGTGTCTAAATTAAATATCTAAGATATGTCTATGCACACCGATTTACACTAACACTTATAAATAGGAAAAATATCTGAGCAATATTTAAATCAAATGAAGGAGGGCGATGCAAAGTATACTTTATAACGCAAACATTTCTTATAATAATCCTTATAAATTTGTTTTATAAGTGTTAAAAAAATAAATCTACATCCCACTTTATTGAGCCCCTATATGAAGTCGTATGATTATATGTGATTCCTAGGAAGGAAAGGAAAACTTTTGATGTTACTGCATAATCAAAGTATTTAGGCCCTTTTAAGCGTATTTCCTCCTGCCATATAAAACGACCTAAATCATATTTAATGCATGAGATTTTTATTTCAGATATGTGTTGGGTTACTTTCTAATTTTACTTAAAACTTTTGTGACTATTGTTGTATCACCATAGTAAATAACTAGGAATTACTTAACGTTTCTTATATTAAAAAAACAGTATGTTCAATAATTTGAACATGTTTTATTATTATTTGTTTTAAAGTTTGTTGGTGATGATGGATATTATAATACGAAAACGTGATTATGGACATATGTCATTATTATATGTTAAAAACATAGAATATCACGTTTTCGAGGTTTGGGGTCCATTCCCTTCTTCAGGTGTCATAAAATTCTAAATATGTAGTGTAATACCTTACATAATCAGTTACAATCTAGAGAAAACAGAATTATAAAATATGTATTATATGGTATATATATAATTTATATTATTATACAACTTGTAGTTGTCTTTGTCGCAAAGGAATCGTTAACTAAGAGCTATAGTGTACCGCTATAGTTGCGCAAATATTTTGTTTAATTCCCCTCACAATATCTGACTACATTTGTACTATGCTCATCAGTCTTATAAATTTAATCATCTCGTAGATTAATAGTAAAATATCTAAGATCAAGATGGTTTATGAGGAAACAATGCGTTGTAATTTCTACCCCTTTATGCTAGGCCGAATAATGTTCACTGGACTATTTATTACGTCTCGGTGAAATCCCCGTTCAATCCGTTATCGGTGGAATAGTAATAATTTCACTTGCGACGCAATTTAGGAAATATTGTGCTGGAAATTACCTTATCAGTAGTAACACAGGGCAATTCCTGCTAGGTTATATATAGTGTCAGTGATTCATCTATTCAGTTAAGTTATGGGTGGCTTTATGGGTAGATAGTCACATTTCACTAGTGACAGACTATGGAAATTTGAATCGAAATCAGTTGCGAGAATGTATTAAACTGGCACTGACATGTCAACTCGTCTGGCCAACTAATGACAGCCTAATGTGATCGACAATCACGCTGACAATGATGATGACAATCCAAAATCACAATGAGCTAAACTCGGTATTTATCTGGATAGCGACGTTATACCACACTCGTTCGAAACTGAATTATGTTGAACCTGTGATTTCACGTCAGTTTTTAGGTTTATTTCGACTTTGATAGAACTAACCGCAGCCGTAACTGTTTAAACATGCCAGTGCAGTTGAACAATTTCATAATTTTGAATTGTTACCGATTTAATTTGGCCTAATATTAATGCTTAAACTTTCGTTTACTTTATTCATTGTGAACATCTGCTATAGTAAAAGTTTTTATGACTTGTAATTGATATTCAAGTTTTAATTGATTTTAACCCATTAAAAATTTCAATAATTTTAAGTAACTATATAACTAGAATATATATTGTTGAAAAAATTCACTTCAAATGATGAATAATACATACAGCCTTCAATACCTTCGTGTCTTAGTCACGAGCTCATAGTAGAACAGCCCAGGAAACCATCAAAAGTGGCCTTTGAGGGATGTACATGTTTCTAGGTGGTATATATTTGACGTTAATGTGAACATAAGATTGAATGTAGAATAATTTATATACATATACATAGAGGAAACAAATTATTAATGCGGATACTGCAGAGTTTATTTGCAATTGTTAGATACGATTGTAAAGTTGAATGTAGTCTTAGGAACCTCGATGAGTGGGTAGACTTATTTTAGTAAAACATGAAATCGCAAGTATTTTATTTAGTTCACATTATATGTATAACTAATCACGAAACTGGTTGTGATTATGCTATGCTTAAGAAATCACCTATGTAACTCATTAACTTATATTTATTTATATGAAGGATTAAACCAATTATTTTCATATATATGGAATTTGATTTGAAAAGTGAGTTGCACTCTTGGTAAAAGCATAGAAATATTTTTTATTTTATTGAGTTAAAATCTAAAGAGGGTAGCCTAGCCGGTATTCAGTATCCTCTTGCATTAAAAATCAATTTTATCTGTAAGTTCTGCCGACATTATTCTATACTTAATCTCCCCCTTGTTATAATGCATAAGGACCCCCACAAAGGCTAATGGCCTTTTAAGATGGACAGAATAACCCTAGAGAGGGGATCGGCCTCTTGTATTTAATCGAATTACCGAATCCTACGATTCGAGGGTTTGGGCAAATTTAATTTATGTGTTTATCTCTCTCCGCACGATATCTGAAAAACAAACTAACTTATATACTGTGATTTGCATGAAGCTACATTTCTATATAGGCAATACAGAGTTCGATTTTGGTGCATGTCACTCCATTGCATTAGGCTATACATTAGCAAACATTTTTACATAGCTATGGCATTTTAACACTGAAACACTAAAATATCTCTCCTAAATCTCTGAAAAATAACTCTCGAAAGCATTTAGAGAATGATCTAATGTAGTTAAGAAGACAGCGAGGAAACAAAGAATAAATACATATGCAAGCAAACTAAGTAAAATCACGTGATATTTTAACATATAACGCAGTAAAACACGTAAGCTTATTAGTTTTGTTATATCCTAAAATATTTCATACACTCTCAGCGTAGTCTGCAGGTTAATACATAGTGTAACGTAATCCTATATTGTAATGTAACAAAAATGTTGGAGGCTAATAATTGACGTCGCTTTATATGGTAATAGTCATTAACAAATTTTCGCTTCTGATATGTATTCTTTAATTTTCGAATTATTAATGTAAGAAAGACAACATAAATCAGTATGTACATATGTAATGCTGGGAACGCCAGCAGATGTCGCCCTGACATTACTGTATGGATGGCCGTCACCGCAGACGCATTTCTCTGTTCCGCTCCCTGTTTATATTCATACATCCTCACATTATATAGATCTATATTATAAAATATGGTCGACTGTGTGTGTGTTCGTATCACAAATAAATATAAATCAGTATGTATATGTGTAATGCTGGGAACACCAGCTGATGTTGCCCTGACATTACTGTATGGATGGCCGTCACCACAGACACATTTCTCTGTTCCGCTCCCTGTTTATATTTACACATCCTCAAATTCTAAACTTTTATATCGATGGCTATAAGTAGTAATAAGAATTGGAATTAATTCAATCGTGAAAATCTTTTGCATTGTTTGTAATACAGTTGATGCGTTAATTTATAATACATGATGATATTTGACAAAGAAAAAGGTAAATGGAAAGAGAAATAAACAAAGAAATTAAGAGATTATCAATGTATACATTTTTTTATTTAGTACACTCAACTCCTTAAAGATTTTATTCCATATTATAGATGGTAGATAGTGAGAAGTTTAATATTTTTCTAATTTTTTCTACTAGTTCTTATACTACTTAATAGTAATATTTCGATTTATAAAATTATTGAGATATTCTTGAAGATATAAACCCCTGAAATAATTCCTCAACAGATGTAACTAAGATTGTTTTGTGCCATCGAGAATTTTCAGACACGCCATAGTACTGTCTAGGGCCATACGACTAGTTAAGGTAAAATCAATCATAAATATGTAAATAATTTACAAAAAGTATAAAACGTGTCTGAAAGGATTGGTGAAAGATCCTGTTGAAAGGAAGATCTTTCCTTTTCCCCAGGACCGGAACACTTCGTTTTGACAGAGATAAACGTTTTTGCCCATAACTCCGGTTTTCCACAATAAAGTTTCCTTTGCCTCCAGCGGATTCTCTTCTGCCGTCAAGCTAAGATTCTATTTCACGACAACGGAACATTTTTCAATTGCCAATTTTAACTCCTTATCTTGTACCGTATGACGATAACACATGGGGGTGGTGACTTCTGAGGTCGTAGTAATAAATACTAGAAATACAAAGTGTACTTATAAGTTCAGTTTAATTACGAAAACTTAAAAGCACCACTTTTAGATGGTAAAGGAAAAGTTATGTACTGCCACGTTGCTGCCAATTAGAATATAATAACTAAAAAGTATATCTTCTAGGTGGGCCTAAAATATCCAATGTTCTATTGAATTATGCGTACGACGTTTTACTTTACATAACAATAATATTTCACTTCCCTTCACAATAGGTAGACTCACAACTCTGTAGTCTAAGAACGGTTATTTCTAGAAGAGGAGTAGAAATTGAGAAGTGGTAGCCATCTATTCAAACAACACGTGAGATACATCAGCTACGTAAACTCGCCTAAAACAAATTCGCGACGGTATTAGCCATTTAATGATACAAATTACTATTTATAACAACGTGCTCGTCGCCATAAGGACGACGCCACAACCTTTATCTATCTCAATCAAGCAAATAAAAGATCTTCAAGGGTAAGTTACTTTATTATTCACATCTTTACTTTACGTTACATTCATTTTATACGTTTGGCATCAAAGGGCTAATTTAATAATACGAAAAGATAAATTTTACTTACGGACAAAGCGCGCGAGGTCTGATCGGTTACGTAGTTGGGCTGCTACAAAGGGTTAGAAGAAAAAATTCATACGCGTGCCAATTAGGTAGTTACTCCGCCCAATAATTTAGTTCCGGAACATTGGATGTAAAATAATATTATATTATACTGGCTGATTAGGTTGCGAAATTTACATTGTATGAAATTTAATTAACTAATTTACGGTACAATCTTTTACGTTTTTATATTATACTTATTGATATAAATGTAGTACAACAGTCAGATTTACATTCATGCAGGTTTCTGTAAGATTTGCTGTTAGTGTTTATGTCATATAGTTACCTCTCATATTTGTTGTGACTATGTTTATTATGTAAAATAATTATTACAAATAACTTAATTTGTGTTTTAAAATTCTAATAAATTTAGACAATAAATTATTTTAGTTATTCCTTACATAATGGGTTATTAAACATTTATAACTAACTTCTGTTAAAGATTGTATTACAAACATTGCATAGAATTTTCCTTTTTTTTAAGTGTATGTTTTAATAGTGCAAGCTCATTGTATATTATATAGTCTACAAATATAAAAATATACGCATATATGTACTATAAAATCCCATAAAAGTCAAGGCTACAAAAAAAGTATTTAACATCCATAGCCACGAAGACAAAGTTATGAGTAAATGTAAACAATGAAATACATTGATCCAGATAGTATTAGTCAGTCAAAAGTTTTGGTTCCGCTTTTGTTGTTTTGGTTTTAATACGAAAAGAAATATAATAGAATTTCTCTCTGCATTAAATTTACAATTTTTATCATGCCTTTTTTTACTTTTCATGTTATCCAATAGCAAACGTTTATTGGGTAACATTTTTACATTCATAATAATCCGCGTAACACTTGTCATGTCAACATTTATATTTTCCTATCATCTCTTAATTTGCTTATTAACACAGATTTATGATATCGTACTGCTTATTGAACACAGTAATTGCCAAGTGCAGTATAAATTAATTTAAAAAAGAAAAGACTATGTGTTGTAGTACTATAATCCGGCCCGGAAAATAACATAACATTTGAGTTTGGTGGAAAAAGTATTTTCTGTTAATCAATCTTTATTAAAATTAACCTATGATATTTACACAAGTACCGAAGTAAAAAATATCAAAAGTCACTTGATAGATAATGTTTCTTACTATTTCACTCTTGTTTATTTATTTAAAAAGCACTTCCATCATCCTAGATTAGGAAAAACCAATTTAATATCGACGAAAATGGAACTTTGGGAGAAGTCATGTAACATTTCTTGCGATACTCGAACTATTGTAGCTCTAAATATGTTTTCATGGTATTACTACAACATTAGCTGTTTCCTACCGTATATGCTAACAAAAAAAGATATCCCCACTAGCTTGTGTATGGTATTTTTTGTAGTGGCAAAAAACCAGCTGTTAGTCCTTAAAGTATTAAAATCTTGAATGGAACATCTCACATTAAACATTGTATAGATTCCCTCACAGTTTACTTGAGACTCTGGGATTGTATGGGCTAAATGCCACATCTTAAAAAAGGTTAAATATCTAGCCTTTGGATTAATGTGTTTTAAATTCATAATTTAAAATAGTGGTAAAACTCGTGAGGAAATGTCTATTTCGAGTTTTCGTCTGACGACTCGCATAAGGAGACACCTTGCTCTACTAATAGTTAAATTATATTTCTTCCATTGTTAGTTAATTGGTATGTCTTTTAAACATCCTCGAATGAAACCTGTCTTCGTTGAGGCTCAATTTTAAAATCTCTTGTCATTTCTTTGGCATAAGCCCACAGCTGCTTTCATCAGAATGGCAACACGTGATCTCTGAGAGTTACGTTTCTCTAGAATCTATCACATTCTGTGGCAAAATATTGTACGGTATACCTTAAATTCTCGCTTTTTAGGCCTCTTGAAACTCCAGTCACTGGAAACAATTTTGAATTTAGATCATTCAGCCCCTGGCTGTAAACCTTCACACCGAGTTCTTGCAGCCCCGTTATATGGAGGCATCAGCACTAACTAACTCACCTTACTAAGACACTTTTTAATACACCGAGACACCCATAAATCATCACAGATGATTTATGATTTATTATTATTTCTGACGCAATTGTTTATGTCTAATCCTGTTTATGTGCGCATAAGACAGTAATAAATAAGTCCAGTTTTATTGGATTAAAGAAATCTTTATTTAAATATTTTACTCAAAACCATCTCACACGATATTTATAAACAGTTGATATTTGAAAGTTGTAATTTTTAATTTTAAAAAGTTTTTTTATTTATTCAAAACTTTTTTTACATAACCTTGGTAAAAATCATATTCAGTATTCTTAGAGTATTTAAGATTCCCATTTAATTGGCAGAATATTATTGATATAATGTTATGTTGTTTGAAACAAGCAATAGATTATTGATCAAATAAACTACCACGTGCCACCTCTTAAACTTTCCACTTCTAAAAGACCCTATTCCATTGAACTTTAATGTTGACCTTTCAATAAATATCAGGAATCAATGAATGGAGTGACATTAAATGTTAAAAACAGAATAAAGTAACTCCATAATGTCTTAGAGGAGTTTGACCTTCTGAATCTAGCGGTTCACCTATAATAATTTACTTGTTTTATTTAAATGTCTTTTCCCTTTTCTAGTTTTATTAGTACCTTTAAAGAAATTAAGTTTACATTTTAATCAAGTAAAAGATAATTAGGACGAATGGTACGAATTAGTTTGGTATATATCCTAGAGAAAATATCTTTTGTATAGTTGGATAATTTATTGAATGACACATCAAAGCATTTCTTATATAGCAATGAATAAAAATAATTAGAGTAGATAATCCATGTTAAAAATTATAAGCTAAAATGCCACTACCAACATAATTGCAGTATAGTCTTGAGTCGCTAATTTCATTAGTAGTACATGGTTAATACAACCTCATAATTATAGTTTATGAGATTTCTTTATCGATTATTCACACCAGTTATTTAATAATATATAATTGTATGATTGTCGTTATTTATCATACATCAAGGTAGTAGTACGCCACTTTACATGTCGCGTAACAGGCTTCACTGAGGTTACTTGGAAACTCTCATATTCATAGCTTATTTAATTATTGATGTATTCTGTGAACAGATAGAGATAGATGGCTGACATTTATACAGAAAATAACATTTTACTTCCCCTAGTAGAAAATCATGGTTGGATACAAACCATCATAGAATTATTCTAGTCTACGTGGAAAAATGAAGTAGGTTTTAATTTCGAAATGTACAGATATCATTAACATAAACATATTAAAATCAATACTATGATTAAATTGTTTTCTAATTTGAAAACCAAGAGACTCTTATGTCATATATAGTTAGGAAATAAGAGCTTTATTTTTGTTTACGTTAACGAACATTCTCATTAGGGGTTTGCATGAAAACTTATAATAAAACGCAATGAATTTTCAAGAAATGTTGCAAAGTATATATATTGTTGAAAGTCTTGTTTTAACTTATTAAACGAAACAAAATGAAACATAAATTCGGTAAAAGAGTATAAAATAGCATTTCCACTTTACATTGATGAACATACAGAAAATGTTTAAAAAAGTCTATAAAGGTACAAATAACTAAAGACAGATACGGGTTTCTTGATGTATAATATTCAAAAGTTAATAATAAAGTGACAAAGGAAAATAGGAACAGGAATGCTGTAAAGTTTCAGCACTTCGGACAAAGAAACAAAGGTGTAAATCCGTAGTGATATGGGCACTCGCAGTGGAGTGTGATCCGTTTATAGCCTATTGTACGGTTATAGTCAGATCCTAATGTAGAAACACTCGTAGCGTACTCTTGTATTGCTTCTAGCCATTTCCTGGATATCTCAGCAATTTAAGCCGGTCAGTTTTTCGTCTAGAGACATTCTTATGATACAGTAAATGTAATTGAGTTTCTTCTCACAAGTAAAACTCGCTGTGAATGAATTAATCCTAGCTAGTAAGATGGTTATATGACATTCAAGTATTCCATTGTTCTCAATCATCATCGCTATCGTTATTCCTCAAATATCCACTTAACTATTTCAGCGTATCTGATTAATAAAAACATACACGAATTACTACAAAACGGGTGAATTCATCACACTATGCGCGAAAAGTATTTGAAATAAATAATACCATTACGTTAACATTCATTTTTTCTTTTTTAATATAAAAAATATGACAGTCGGAAGTAACGAACACAGCATCTGTACACCAATAGTTGATAAAAATTCAGAACAAATGAATAATTTGGTGCCTATTCCGTGTCTGTGAAGGGGCGTTCTCATGTTTTTTTCAAACTGTGAAACGTCTTCTTTTAAATCTATCATACCCGTTTCATTCTAAATTTTTGCGTTGAAAATTATCTCTTTTTATCGTAACGAATATTGTTAGGAAACACTTTATTTTATTAGCAATAAGTATGCTAACTAAATAGCACAAAAAATAATTTTTTAATACTTTCTTAAATATATGTTGTGTAACATACTGCTTGATGTTTAAAAGTATAACATTAGGAGGCAAATTTGGTTTCAAATCTGATTTATTATAAACACCAGACCGTTCCTACGTTTTAGTTACCCGTTTCTCCAACAGTTGGATGTATCAGCATGTTAGTTGTCTGTACAGAGCAATAAGCAGTAGTTGTGGAGACCAGCATCTTACTTACTGGTCTAGGGCGCTGGGGTGAGTTGGCAGAACTAACTCGGGGTGGTTAACGCTGGTCAATTACGGAGAACCAACTGTTGGATGTATCAGCATGTTATTTGTCTGTACAGAGCAATAAGCAGTAGTTGTGGAGACCAGCATCTTACTTACTGGTCTAGGCCGCTGGGGTGAGTTGGCAGAACTAACTCGGGGTGGTTAACGCTGGTCAATTACGGAGAACCAACAGTTGGATGTATCAGCATGTTATTTGTCTGTACAGAGCAATAAGCAGTAGTTGTGGAGACCAGCATCTTACTTACTGGTCTAGGCCGCTGGGGTGAGTTGGCAGAACTAACTCGGGGTGGTTAACGCTGGTCAATTACGGAGAACCAACAGTTGGATGTATCAGCATGTTATTTGTCTGTACAGAGCAATAAGCAGTAGTTGTGGAGACCAGCATCTTACTTACTGGTCTAGGCCGCTGGGATGAGTTGGCGGAACTAACTCGGGGTGGTTAACGCTGGTCAATTACGGAGAACCAACAGTTTGGATGTATCAGCATGTTATTTGTCTGTACAGAGCAATAAGCAGTAGTTGTGGAGACCAGCATCTTACTTACTGGTCTAGGCCGCTGGGATGAGTTGGCGGAACTAACTCGGGGTGGTTAACGCTGGTCAATTACGGAGAACCAACTGTTGGATGTATCAGCATGTTATTTGTCTGTACAGAGCAATAAGCAGTAGTTGTGGAGACCAGCATCTTACTTACTGGTCTAGGCCGCTGGGGTGAGTTGGCAGAACTAACTCGGGGTGGTTAACGCTGGTCAATTACGGAGAACCAACTGTTGGATGTATCAGCATGTTATTAGTCTGTACAGAGCAATAAGCAGTAGTTGTGGAGACCAGCATCTTACTTACTGGTCTAGGCCGCTGGGGTGAGTTGGCAGAACTAACTCGGGGTGGTTAACGCTGGTCAATTACGGAGAACCAACTGTTGGATGTATCAGCATGTTATTAGTCTGTACAGAGCAATAAGCAGTAGTTGTGGAGACCAGCATCTTACTTACTGGTCTAGGCCGCTGGGATGAGTTGGCAGAACTAACTCGGGGTGGTTAACGCTGGTCAATTACGGAGAACCAACTGTTGGATGTATCAGCATGTTATTTGTCTGTACAGAGCAATAAGCAGTAGTTGTGGAGACCAGCATCTTACTTACTGGTCTAGGCCGCTGGGATGAGTTGGCAGAACTAACTCGGGGTGGTTAACGCTGGTCAATTACCGAGAACCAACTGTTGGATGTATCAGCATGTTATTAGTCTGTACAGAGCAATAAGCAGTAGTTGTGGAGACCAGCATCTTACTTACTGGTCTAGGCCGCTGGGGTGAGTTGGCAGAACTAACTCGGGGTGGTTAACGCTGGTCAATTACGGAGAACCAACTGTTGGATGTATCAGCATGTTATTTGTCTGTACAGAGCAATAAGCAGTAGTTGTGGAGACCAGCATCTTACTTACTGCTCTAGGCCGCTGGGGTGAGTTGGCAGAACTAATTCGGGGTGGTTAACGCTGGTCAATTACGGAGAACTAACTGTTGGATGTATCAGCATGTTATTTAGTCTGTACAGAGCAATAAGCAGTAGTTGTGGAGACCAGCATCTTACTTACTGGTCTAGGCCGCTGGGGTGAGTTGGCAGAACTAACTCGGGGTGGTTAACGCTGGTCAATTACGGAGAATTAACAGTTGGATGTATCAGCATGTTATTTGTCTGTACAGAGCAATAAGCAGTAGTTGTGGAGACCAGCATCTTACTTACTGGTTTAGGCCGCTGGGGTGAGTTGGCAGGACTAACTCGGGGTGGTTAACGCTGGTCAATTACGGAGAACTAAACTGTTGGATATATCAGCATGTTATTTGTCTGTACAGATCAATAAGCAGTAGTTGTGGAGACCAGCATCTTACTTACTGGTCTAGGCCGCTGGGGTGAGTTGGCAGAACTAACTCGGGGTGGTTAACGCTGGTCAATTACGGAGAACCAACTGTTGGATGTATCAGCATGTTATTTGTCTGTACAGAGCAATAAGCAGTAGTTGTGGAGACCAGCATCTTACTTACTGGTCTAGGCCGCTGGGATGAGTTGGCGGAACTAACTCGGGGTGGTTAACGCTGGTCAATTACGGAGAACCAACTGTTGGATGTATCAGCATGTTATTTGTCTATACAGAGCAATGAGCAGTAGTTGTGGAGACCATAATCTTACTTACTGGTCTAGGCCGCTGGGATGAGTTGGCGGAACTAACTCGGGGTGGTTAACGCTGGTCAATTACGGAGAACCAACTGTTGGATGTATCAGCATGTTATTAGTCTGTACAAGGCAATAAGCAGTAGTTGTGGAGACCAGCATCTTACTTACTGGTCTAGGCCGCTGGGATGAGTTGGCGGAACAAACTCGGGGTGGTTAACGCTGGTCAATTACCGAGAACCAACTGTTGGATGTATTAGCATGTTATTAGTCTGTACAGAGCAATAAGCAGTAGTTGTGGAGACCAGCATCTTACTTACTGGTCTAGGGCGCTGGGGTGAGTTGGCAGAACTAACTCGGGGTGGTTAACGCTGGTCAATTACGGAGAACCAACTGTTGGATGTATCAGCATGTTATTAGTCTGTACAGAGCAATAAGCAGTAGTTGTGGAGACCAGCATCTTACTTACTGCTCTAGGCCGCTGGGGTGAGTTGGCAGAACTAACTCGGGGTGGTTAACGCTGGTCAATTACGGAGAACCAACTGTTGGATGTATCAGCATGTTATTAGTCTGTACAGAGCAATAAGCAGTAGTTGTGGAGACCAGCATCTTACTTACTGGTCTAGGCCGCTGGGGTGAGTTGGCAGAACTAACTCGGGGTGGTTAACGCTGGTCAATTACGGAGAACCAACAGTTGGATGTATCAGCATGTTATTTGTCTGTACAGAGCAATAAGCAGTAGTTGTGGAGACCAGCATCTTACTTACTGGTTTAGGCCACTGGGATGAGTTGGCAGAACTAACTCGGGGTGGTTAACGCTGGTCAATTACGGAGAACCAACAGTTGGATGTATCAGCATGTTTTTGTCTGTACAGAGCAATAAGCAGTAGTTGTGGAGACCAGCATCTTACTTACTGGTTTAGGCCACTGGGCTGAGTTGGCGGAACTAACTCGGGGTGGTTAACGCTGGTCAATTACGGAGAACCAACAGTTGGATGTATCAGCATGTTTTTTGTCTGTACAGAGCAATAAGCAGTAGTTGTGGAGACCAGCATCTTACTTACTGGTCTAGGCCACTGGGCTGAGTTGGCGGAACTAACTCGGGGTGGTTAACGCTGGTCAATTACCGAGAACCAACTGTGCGTAGTTACAACTGAACCATTTACAAATTACTAAGCATTAGCGAATTCTATCACTAGAGGGGCTTACAAATTTTTGTACATACAAAAAAAACTGACAAGAACTTCTTATATTCAGCTCACCGTACAATGGTTTGGGTAAATCCAGTGTTTTGAAGGTCACAAGTCCCTTTTTAGAAATAGGCTAGGATATGATGTTTTTAACTTGTGGATCATACAAACAATTGTACGATATATTGTACAACAAATGTAAACCAATTTCACCACCAACTGGAAATATAATCACTCTCACATCCTAAAGGGGAGTGTTTGGTGGTGGGGGGGGGGGAGTGCGTCACAACCGCCCTCGGCGTCACACCTGATCGAACTGTCCTTGGCGATTCTCCAGGCACAGAGTCCCATCAGGTCCCCATTCCCCATTACGCGTAACTTCACCCCTCAACACAATACGTCTTGTTAGAAACACATTGCGTCTCCTGCAACATTTTGACATTTTAAGCCACAAACTGAGACGGTGAGATAAAGGTCCCACCTAACATTTACATGTTTTATTTCAGCCTACAATAACGCATAATATAATACAGGGATTGTCCCTTCACCTCGCTGGCATTCTTTATTATGAAACTTACTACCGTTTTCCTTAACAAGTGAGATTCAAAAACAACGAGCAATATCTTAACTCATTAAAAACTTGACGCATAGAGAGCTAGTGACAAGAGACCCCAAATTCTTATTGTCTACATATAATACTAGGCAGTGATGTTCGATAAAGAAAAATAAAAACTTAAGTTTATTATTCTTGCTTATTGAATTGGAAGAGGGAAAAAACTTAGAAAGGGTTACTACTCATACTAGACTCGTTATATAACAGATTACCTTTATCGGAGGACTAATATGTGCCTCGTAACCTTACTTCACAACTCCTTTAGATGATACTTAAAATCTGTGTGGAGCATTATTACATTAAATACGTAACTGAGAGTTATAGCCTGAATTTTTACTTTAACATTTTTAATATAATCTATAAACTATTCTGACATATTATTGGAATGTTATCAATTGCAAAATGTATATTTTTATATTTTATAAGGCAATGGAGAAATATAAAGGGAAATATTAACAAAATTTGATCAGCATAATATTACGTTAAACCACATTGTGGCCCTTGTGTTACTTTCAGGTATTATTACGATCATTTTAGGACTTAAAACACCCTCATAGAACAGATAAAAGTAGCTTGATTAGTACAAAGTGCTAAGAGAGCAAACTGTCTATTTAAACTCCATTGATACTGTATTAAATAATATCAAACTGTAAATAATTCTTAATGGACGAATTTAGGATAGTATTATATTTCTTGCATTTATTTTGTAGCCTTAACATGATAATAATATTTAAGGGCAATCTTCATTTATATTATTAATGAAAAAGTGAATGCCTTTAAACAAAACTCAACGGAATATATATTCAAGTACAGGACAATGCGTATTATCATATGCGTTACAAAGTGTATGATAAGTTGAATATTTCATCCTACTGAATATGCAATATTCTGGATTAACTTTGCCTTCTCCCATGTCTATTTTTGGCTATCATATCTTGTTAGTACGCCAAGCGCTTGACTCAGCTTCATTAGTGTGAGGCATCATCAGGTGCCTATTGTGTGTTCTACATTGAAACTCCAATCAATCCGTTTTTAATAAGACTTTATGTAGTTCTTGAAATTTTAGGAAGTAACGACTATACAGGAATTTAAAAAGTATTATTTCATTCTCAATGGTAAAATCTTTACTTATGGTAGTATACAATGAATCCAAATTATTGATTTACTTACACTACTAATGGAAAAGTATAAATAGTAGACCTTGATTTTTTGGAACTTTAGGCATTTTCAAAAACAAGAGAAAATGTATTAAAGAAATTAAATTAAACATTTCCTTACTATTGGATGGGCAAGATAAGTAAAATGTTAGGCCATAACGCATACCTTACCTTTATTTTTTTGTACTGTTATAAGAGCTATGTCGAATAAATTTCGGATTACTTGGAGGAAAGGTAGAATTTTAATGTGATTATCAAAGTAAAAATGTATTATAAGATTAGATATTGAATTCATCGTTCTCACAAGCTCGCGTTATATTGTACAATCCCTTAAATTTGTGGTATGTTAAAATTTATGGATTATGGTAGATTTTGTTTCCGGAACCAGAGGGAGACTGTGTAAAATTCTACAAAATTCCTTTACGGTGATTTTAATAGTCATATTTCTATGAAATATAATTGAAAACCTTAGTTTAGAGGATTAAAAATATCAATTTTTTTTAAGGAAAAGATCCAAGCTAAATATGAAATAAATACTCCAACATTTATATTTTAAATAACAAACGAGAGCAGTTTTACTTGGTCTTCTACAGAGCTTTAGTTTACTGAAAAAAAAAAACAAAGTAAACAAGTTTAATAAGTTACTTTCTGTGTTCCGTCTACTATCCTCTTAGTGTCACATAAAAGTTATCATTTTTATTAATGGAAAGAAATCTGTATCCTTATCTCTTTCAATTCAATTACATCCAGTGCACTAAGCACTGGCGTTACGCTCTCCCTGATTTCGCTAACAAGATATCCATGGTCTCTGAGGACACGTTTTTACTGGAAAGACTCTCTTTCTCTGCACATATCAGAGAGATCACGAACTAGATAATAACACACAGGGTACTCTGTCGTGCTTAGTAGGATTGGCTTAGATATAACCAACATCAGAAATGCTTATCAACTTAAACATTCATAACCCCACTCCATACAACCTCACTGCCCAAGAAGCTTAGGACATCCAACTGAAATAGGATTGGCCGACAAGATGTTTCCAAATATTCCTGAGACGGGCACAATTATGAGGAGGATTCCCTAGCCTAAGCTGGGATTTCTCCACCGTGTGACCTGGATGTTTCCTTTTTTCTGTAATAGGTTCCAAAACATTGATACTAAAAACATTGAGAGCACAGCCTAGTAAATGTTAGAGTGTCAAAATATTAACGTAAAGCGTAAAGTATTTTCTGGACAATAACCTTACTTCAATGCTATAAACATAAAATAAAACCTATGTTACTGATACTTTACATCACTGGACGGTGGAAAAAAATCCTGTTTCCTTAAAAATCTTTTATTTGTAAAACAAGAAGACTAAAGTAAACATCAATGAAAACCAAAACCTAATACCGAAAAAGTGTACAGAAACATGTATAGAGTACGTATACACACTACTTATGTTACATATTTTGAGCTAATGAATCTTGCTAACGACACTTATTTATAGGTAATTCAGAACAAACAATGAGTAGAGTTACTAATCACACTACCTTTATTTATATACAGTGGATTAACTCTTTAAAATGCAAAGTAATATGTGTTTATACTAAATTTTCAATTCAATTATCGTCTTACTCTGTTTAGATACTAATATACAGAGGTGCTGAATAGTCTTGAAACGATCTAATATTTTTCTATTAGTAAAACTACAAACACAAAACATAGAATATAACCATATAATATGAGTACAATATACAAACACCTATTGTAAAAGGTATTCGGTATTTTGCTATTCTTCTATGGGAACGGTCTACAAGGAGTCAGTAACAACTTTTTAAAGGGCTAGTCAAGAAAAGAATTATTCATCAAACCGCACATCAAAAACATTATTCGTTACAAAACGATGGCGGTTCAAATATTTTAAAAGTATAATTTAGCAGAAAACTGTTCAGGATCTTGCCTTAATTATTTTAATTTGAAATTTAAAATGTTAGTGATTAACCACTTCTGTTGCTGTTGGTATTAATACCAATAGCAACACAACATTCTTTAACTTCCACATAAGATAATTTTTGACACTTTCTAACGCCGCCATTTTGTTTCGGATTAAGCTTTTGAGCAATAAGTTTTTGCACGATAATGTACTAAATAAGAACTTTAAAATGGTATATCAACGTATGCTTACATTTAAGACTTTCAATTGAATCCTGGCCTTTCTGAGGTGGTGAAGAGCTACTGATTGTATCAGAAAGTTCAAATTTATGCCTTATGACACTGTATAAAGTTTTATTTTTGTACGTTTACGAGTAAAGAATATCTTAGGCAGTTTCAAAACTTTTCGGCACCTCTTTATATAGCTGTTTAACAATATTAAACCCTCTCAGGTACCTTTTTTTTCTTCATGGGAATAATTCTATTAAGATACATACACACTTAAGTTAAAATCATCAGTTTGGCAACATTTAGGAGTATTAAGAATTGAGACATACCTACGTAATCTGTTACAAAATACATTTGTACATTAAGTCTCTTGATGCTAAGTACGATAATGATGTAATTGAAATAGACACCGATGTCGTAAGACCTTACACCTTTTAGAGTCACTGAGAAAAACGAAAATTTAAAATGAAGCTCTTGTTTATTGAGGAATGCACATCAAAAAACTAATCTAAGATATTGCAAAGAGTTGGGTTCTTAGCAGTATAAATTTAGAATAAGTAAATGTACGAGATGAAAATTATAAAGTAAAGTAAGAGCTCTTAAAGCGAAGTTGAATTTCGCCTGTTGTCTGAAAACAATAAAGTAACAAGAGATAAGGATTGTAGTCCTCGAATTGTACAAGAGTCTCGTTTTGTATTGTTTCCGCTAACTTAATATCTATTACTTGAATTCTTTTACTTACACAATAATACCTATATATTCATAATACGGTGTAGCCTATATATATTGTTTAATTACATTTGTTTATATAAACTATTATTAAATTTAGAAATTTAAAAAATAATTTTTAATATTTTATTCTTTTATGTAATAATTATTTCCTTTTATGAAGAAACAAATCTTCAAAGTAGTATAATTAATAGTATCTGAATAAACTACTTAATACTTAGTTCATGTTGATGGCATGAAAAATAAAAATTATTCACAAAAAATATAAGACTATTTGGCTGATAATTTACTGTTTACAATATAAAGGTCACTGTCCAAGAGTTCGTTTATAATTAAATAATTTGTTTCATAAAAATAAGATTATAGGTATTTTTTTACAATTTCTATACACAAAGTATTAGGAGTACTAGAATAAGGAACCCAAGTACACAAAGAGTTTATTTAACTCATTCATTTAAATCGTATTACAGAAAAATGCTGAACTCATACTTAACATTAATGGGAATTATCGTTTTAAATTATTATTAAAGTTATATACATTTGGTAAAATTTGCTGCATAAAATTTGATTACTAAGTATACAGATTCTTTTAAGAGGTGATTAAGTTTGATATTGGAACACACTACAGAATCCCTAATAACGCTGAGTGTTCACATTAATTTGGTCGAGCTCAATTGCATGTAAAAATCACTCATGCGGAAGACATGACGAGACTATTATATAAAATCAATGTAAATGGATATTATTACCTGCAATTTAAAATTATAATAAAGAGTCACTACTTTATGGAATTAAACTCTACCTTAAGAAAAGAATGTAAAAATAGCATTATACAAGCTATATTCTTATACCTTGTATACCTTAGTATCCCACTCATACAGAATATTATAGTTGCCTAGGAATAAGCACATATCAATTTATTTACCGAATATATTACTTTTATGTGTAAATGTGAGCATATATGATGAAGAACTCAAAAGGAACAAACATATAGTTTTTGTGACTGTGAAATCACACGTTTATTCTCAATTCTTTGCATGATATTTTTGATAGTATGTTTAATTTTACTGCATACTTACGCAATAAAAGCTCTGTAAGAATTAGAGTAGTTTATTTACACAATATAGTTCAAATGTTTACTGTGCAGGTCAAAACATCACTATCAAAAGTAATTATTATAAAAAAGCAACAGAACAACTGTTTACAATAGAGCAAACAATCTAAAGGTAAAACACAATAAATTCTTCTAACAATTTTAAGTTATTCCTACTACAAAATAATCGGTCTAATCAAGACATGGGTATCACGAGAACCTCGTGGAGACTG
The DNA here is from genome assembly GCF_021130785.1 of Homalodisca vitripennis. Lineage (NCBI taxonomy): Eukaryota > Metazoa > Arthropoda > Insecta > Hemiptera > Cicadellidae > Homalodisca > Homalodisca vitripennis. The sequence continues at coordinate 13,329,885 of NC_060211.1, forward strand.
TAGAAAGCCTTCCCGATCAAGCCGCATACTTAAGCAACAAAAGCTCTGTGGGACTTAAGATATTATTTTGATACAAATTATAACTACTGGTGCATTGCTAAGTTAAATTTTCCTTAATATATTCTTATCAGGATAAGTTTCTTCTATAACTGCCTATAAATAGTGGCGAGAGAAAAAAATTTAATTTTCTAATATGTTCCATTTACTACACATTTAAAACATTTAATATTACTAAACAAATATATCTTAAAATACCACATCGTAACGAAATATAAATATTGAGATAATCTGTAAAATTATTAAAATAAATGTTTAAATAATAAATTAACTTTTATTTTTAGATTATTACAACAATTTTCTAATATTGCCGCACCTTTATAAATATACTAAACGTAATCAAAAGGGCATCGTAATTAATTTTTTCCGTAAGTACAGAATTAATTAGACAGAAAATATAGTATGGAGGTCTAAAAGACGCATTTTGACCTTGTGTTGCTTATTCCAGTACACAGATATATATATATATATATATATATATATATATATATATATATATATATATATATATATATATAAACTGTATACAAAAAGTGACCCATTTATTCACAATGCACCTCAAACTCAATGTTTAGGAAGTACTTGGAGAGTCAAATGAATTATGTTTTTTTTATATGCTGCTAAATACGAGTACTAACCTAAATCCTGTTATAAGAAACATTCGCTTTTAAAGTTAAGAATATTGTACACATTGTTGAGATAAACCGTGTATGCAACATGAAAGGAAATGTATTTTTCCCTCTGGGACGGCAATCTATCCTCAAAGCGAGTTGTCCCTAAACCAATTCACAAAGTCAACAAATCACAGGCTACCTGTCCTCTTTATCCCCGCAACAGTCAAGTAAATACATGTGTATTTTTCAGTTATTGCGACTATCATCTTCTATACACTGTGGAGATTTACACATTAATAAAACATTTTTCACGAATTGTTTCCATGGTTACATCTTAATATTTACTTCTTGTGTAAAAATATTTGAAAAAAGGTGTTTTTATAGCAGTAACACAAAATTGTCACAAAAAGACTATGCAGAAGTATGCAAAAATTATACGTGTATTGTTAAGGAAAACAAACTCATTTCACTGTTATCGGTACAGAGAAGAGCTGCACTTAGGGTCGCCTGCGCCTATCGCACCGTTTCCGGTTCGGCCGTGGCGGTCGTGGCTGGGGTGATTCCTATTGATCTGCTGGCCATCGAGAGACAGACCGTCTTCCGGGAGGCTGCCGAGCGGAGTAGAGAGGATGCCTTGGCTGCTGCCAGGGTGGAGACTCTGCAGGTTTGGCAGCGGAGGTGGACGGAAGGATCGGACGGTCGCTGGACCTTCCGTCTCATTCGAAAGATTCAATCCTGGATAGATCGTGGCTACGGGGAGATAGATTTCTACCTGTGTCAGTTCCTGACGGGGCACGGTTACTTTAGGAAGTACCTCTACAGGATGGGAAAAGTCAGGTCACCTCGGTGTGCCTACTGCCCGGAGGAAGATGATGATGTTCATCACACCTTCTTCGCTTGCGGGCGCTTCACCGAGGCCAGGCGAACGCTCCCCACCACAGTTGGCGATGTTTCGGCAGAGACCATTGTGGAGATGATGCTGCAGAGTGAGGACGCCTGGAATGCAGTCACCACTCATGTACATGCGATCCTTCATCAGAAGCGTGAAGACGGTTGCCTGGCTGACCCCTAGCTTCCGAAACAAGTAGCTTTGTCCTGGTTGGGACATAAGAAACACGGACCAGGTAAGATGTCATCCGAAAGCGTTCCGGCCTGGGTCCCTCCATGGCCCTTAGGGGGTCTAGTGGGTAGTCCGCAAGGGAGTCCCACACTCCGTGCGCAAATGCATTCCCCCTACGTTAAAGAAAAATCATTTCACTGCGGAGAATGACTTTCAGAGTGGGTGGAGCTCCCGTAGCCTTCAACTCTTGCTAGCCTGGTCATGAGGGTGTTCTGTCCCCTACTCGCTTTGACAGGACAATGACGAAACAGAGCTAGTAACCCCTAATTCCAGGTGACATGACCAGGTGCTCGCTATCCCTAATCAGTTGATGTCGACAGGAGACGGCACCTCCCCCCACCTTAACCATGCTAAGTATCGTACTCTGTTTAAAGTTTGTTGTTGAAGATGGAAGATTTGAAAGGATATTAGGAATTCGCACAATTGCCACCTTTATACGTTGAAAAGGTACACAACGTTTCAAGAATTGCAATCTATCCTCTTCATCAGGTTGAGGAGATTTTCTGTTCTTTATTTTTGTATTCATTAATACCTCCCCCTGACGAAGAGGATAGATTCAAATCCTCGAAAATTTGAGTATCGAGTTACTCCGGAAGCAAGTGCAAAATTCCGTTTACTGCTTAGTGCAATTTTTTGTACTATGTGGATTGAAAAAATACTAATTGAACTCGATCATCAATAATGTCATACTCAGAATTTTATATTCATTGTACTTACATAATTACTAATTTGCTTAAAATTAATCGCCACAGTTTAATTGAAATCGAAAGTTTTTACTAAAGCAATAACAGTTAACTGAGATAAGAGTAAAGATGCGATGAGCCAAAAAACCTATGTTCATTTAAAAACGTACCTTTCTAACACTTATAATGCCAACAATGAGATTATGTAGGGTTACTTTGCTGAGAGCTCAGATCATCACAATTACTGCATTTATCCGAGGTCTTGTTATCACACAAAAGAGAATGAGCATTTCATTCGTTCCCCTTTACAAACGCTCTCTAATTATGCCAAGTTAAGATAAATTCGATTTTTTGGCTTTGACAGTCCTGCTTAAACGCCTCGCCGTAAAGGTATTGCAGATTGAATGCCTTTTATAATCGTTGTTAAGACTTTAATAGTTATTAGGATTAAAAAGTTCTACATCTACTCAAGACTGTACTTAAAACTGTTGCAGCTATTATATTTATGTGATAAATATTATTAATCAATTTTGTATTTTGGGCTATGCATTTAATTAATGATAGTCTTTACAGAAAAGAACAGTAAATATTAACGCTACAAGGTTTACGAGTTAATGAATTTAATGTAATAAAACAAACCTGCATTAGCCATGGAGTGCAAATTTGGAATGCGTTAGGAAACTTGCGGCTGAACTAACTTTAACCAAAGCCCAGCACTTAGAGGAGTTTGGTAATGAAATGTAACATTGTTAAGTTACGAACCACTCTCAGTGCCCGTTATCTATTGTCTTTGTCTTTGTTCAATTTTAGGATGTCTAATATATATACCAGATATAATAGTACATAACTTACCGCTGTATTTGGCGTTACAAAACATATTATGAAAATTACCATAAAGGCAATAAAATTAATAAAGAGATATCAGAACACTAAAATTTTTAATTTAAATCCCTATGTATCAATTTTTGTGGAATATTCATGATGTGAGGACCAATAAAAAGTTACCAACAAGATTTTAAGGCTACTTTCCCTAGTCCAAATTAAGATATCCCAGTACACACTTCTATTGTATAGGTAGGTAGGTAGATAGGATAACGCGATTCTGCTACTACAGAAGCAAGGGTCAAGGACATCGAAGGTAAACCTGCTTGACCACGACAATACGATTGTGGCTAGATTTATGCTTGCAATGTTCGGATACTATCGGTTAACTCTGTTGGCCAAGTCCTCTCCAAGCTACTCTTTATAAATAACCACAAATGATATGACTTAATAACATACGGCATTATCCAGAATTGTACTGAAATCAGGCACTAAAACATCTCTCAAAATTTTTTTAAAAGCTACTGCATTAGACAAAAAGAGGAATAATATCTCAATTGTAAGATAACATCTGAATCATTTCATTTGCCACGGGCCAGTAAAACCCTTTAATGAAAGTTAAATTTTGAAGTTACGTAATATGTCACGTATATCTCAAGTCTTTTTTATATAACTATTAAACCCTTATATTTGAGTTCATATATATTCAGTTTTCAGAGTTATGATATTTTACTTTAAAAAACAACGAATAAAACATAAATTTCTTAACAGACGATTTCCAACTATCTAAATATTACTACCTTTATTTTTTGTACAATATTAAGTTATAAGAAGACCAAATAGCTATAATTACTCGTAAATTCGAGAGATTTTACCTCATACAAAAACAAAAGACATGTAATATTTCGTCCATTGTCTATGCCATCTACCTGTGACTTAACAAGAGCAGCACACTTTATTTTCTGTATTATTGTTTTAATCACAAATAAATGTTTTAGTCAAAAAAAAAATAAACTTTATATAATTGTTATTAGAAATTAGTTTTATGATTTTTTTTACAATTACAAGATACGAATTTAGGGTGCAACAGCTCTCGTGTATTGTGAGGAATTTGTAAACCGCACAAAATATAATAGCTATATGGAAGGTAAAAGTATATCCTAAGTTACTTTAAGTAAAAAATTATACATTTAAAGTTTTATTTATTGGTTAAGAATAACCGATGCCGATTAATGAGAGGATGGAAAGTTTTCTTTCTGTCTCTCTGTCTGCCTTCCTATCTGACCGCACAATAGTTTGAAACCGCACTGACATATAGATTTAAATTCTTCATGAAACTTCATTTTTACGATGAGAAACATCAATCATTTGCATCAGCGTTATCGAAATATGTTACAGGTCTTATTGATAACCATGAAATGAACAAACCATTTTCAGAATGAAATATTTGTAACCCACTGAGTACAATTATAAGACGTGTGATAATTGGTGGATTGTTTAGTATTTAATTATATTTATTTAGTTACATGGGGTCCATTGTATAAGTAGGTACTTAGTGTAATGCCACGATTATGCTTCTAAAAAAGCAAGGGTTAAGGACAGCGAAGGTAAACCTGTTTGACCACGACAATACGATTGTGGCTAGATATATGCTTGCAATGTTCGGATACTATCGGTTAATTCTGTTGGCCAAGTCCTCTCCAAGCTACTCTTTATAAATAACCAAAGATGATATGACTTAATAAGAAACTAAATTACCCCAGGTACGGTCCGGAAATCAGGCACTAAAAAAATCAATAAATTTTTTTTTTAAACTACTGCATTATACAAAAAAGAGGAATAATATCTCTATTTTAAGATAAGATCTGAATCATTTCATTTTCCAGGGGCCAGTAAAATCTTCCATGAAAGTTAAATGTTAAAGTTAAGTAATATTTCACGTATATCTCAAGTTTTTTTCATAGAATTATTAAACGCTGATATTTGAGTTCATATATTTTCAGTCTTCAGAATTATGACATTTTGCTTTCAAAAACAACGACTAAAATATAAATTTCTTAAGAGACGATTTCTAACCCTCTCAGTTCTTTATTTCAGTTAAAAAATCACTGCCTTTACTTTTTGTACAATACTACGTTATAAGAAGACAAAATAGCTATAAGTACTCATATAATCAAGAGATTTTACCTCATACAAAAACAAAAGAGATATAATACTTCCATTGTCTATGCCATCTACCTGTGACTTAACAAGAGCAAAAAACTTTATTTTCTGTATTATTGCAACAAAGAACTGCTTGGCGCAATTTTCTTCCTTTTCTGAACTTCCTATGCAATACTTGTTTTCCCATATTTCTACTATAATTAAATAAAAGATACAAGTCATATTTCTTTTACAATTAAAATGTTCACAGATTACGCATCTGTACTTTTTTTCCCCATTATTAAAATATTCCAAATAAATACTTCATAAAGTTTTGCGGCCACAAGTCGAGTGTTTCCTGCTAGTCATGAACTTTGAAGTATTTTCTTAAATAAAAGAGCTCTTTGTGTAAAATTTATCACATTTGTCTTATTTGCTCTACAATATTCGAGATAATATTATTTTTTTAAAGCTGCTTGACGTGATTTTTTTTAACCATATTATCGGTAGGAGTAGCCTAAAGGTTATGCAGAATTTATAAATTTAATACTTAGACGAGTACTGTAATGTTGAAATGTAATAATTGCAACCACGAAGCACAAAACTTAGAACTGACAGATATGGAACCATTTTCACTGCAAAAAGGAATTGATATTTCGTCCTGCAATGCTATATACAAATAACCCTTGATAAAATTATTTTGATACTTAAAGCGTACTGCTTTCGTACATTGTTAATAGTGTTTCCTATTACAACTTCTCCGAATAAGGTGAAAATTTTATTAAACCCAATATATAGCTTTATAAATTCTGTTGTTATATATTATTGGTATATTCAAATATAAGTGTTAACCTTTAATAACTAACATATGTCCCAGAAGGCGGCATCATACATAAGTTCACAAACATTATACTGCAAATATCCGAGGCCTAGAGTTTATAAATTCCGTTGTTCATAAAAATAGTGTTTAAAGAAATAAGATTGTATTTTTCAGTCCTTAAATAAAAATCAGATGAGACCAGCTCTTCTACGTACAAATTCAAATGAAAAATTGGTAAAAATAAAGTAGATTGCGGCTAAACGAAAAGCATTTTTCAATTCCAGTCGGGCCCGCGCTCGGGAATCCATTTATCCTGTTATGTCGACAGTTTTTGTCAAATTTTTCTCTCTGCTAGATAAGTCTAAACGATTTTACAGTTAAGTCAACTAAGAATTAAGAGTTAAGTCTCGTGTGAAGAACTACTGCTCAAGATGACTAAAACCTTATATATCATCATGTATGAATATTGGCTGTGCTGTAACTCCAAAGCATCAATATTTATTTTATCAGAAATGTCTAGCTCCTAGTTACGTTAACTTCGTCTTACATTCCTATCATGTATTAATATAGCCGTGCGTTGACTCCAAAGCATCAATATTTATTTGATCAGAAATATCTCACTCCTAGTTACGTCAACTTCGTCTTACATTCCTATCATGTAATAATATAGCCGTGCTGTCACTTCAAAGCATCAATATTTATTTTATCAGAAATATCTCACTCCTAGTTACGTCAACTTCGTCTTACATTCCTATCATGTATTAATATAACTGTGCAGTGACTCCAAAGCATCAATATTTATTTTATCAGAAATATCTCACTCCTAGTTACGTCAACTTCGTCTTACATTCCTATCATGTATTAATATAGCCGTGCTGTGACTCCAAAGCATCAATATTTATTTTATCAGAAATATCTCACTCCTAGTTACGCCAACTTCGTCTTACATTCCTAACATGTATTAATATAGCCGTGCTGTAACTCCAAAGCATCAATATTTATTGTATAAGACATGTCTCATACCTAGTTACTTCAACGTCGTCTTACATATATAGCCTTTTTGAAGTTAACTGTGCTGCGACTCCAAAGCACCAATCTTAATTGTATCAGAATGTATCTTAATTGTATCTCGATTGCTTTATGATGCGGGATTTGAATTCAGTAACAGCGATGTACTTCTTTTAAAATTGCAGTTCATCTTCTCTTCTTTGCAGAGTATGACATAGGCTATTCAGATAATTATTACTATTGTAAGGCAGGAAGTGGTGGCGCATAAATTTGATCGATTGAAATGCTCCGTTTTATATCTTCATTTAGCCGGAAAACTTTAGAAGACTAAAAGAGTAATAAATCTTACGTTTAACATACAGGAAACTCCATTTATTAGAAGAATTTCTCTCTCTGTGGAAGCGGCGATGTACTTCAAAATCGACTAAGGAGGAAAAATATGATGTGAGGGTTGTCCCTTGATAAAGTATATTAACTGGTTGAAGAAAATTCCCTGGAAGTTTTATATATGTATATCAAATATAATTATATATATATATATATATATATATATATATATATATATACAGGGTGTATATTATGTCTGGAAACACCCAAATATATCCTTTAATAATTTAAATATAAATTTGAAACCTCTTACAATCGTGATAGAGATTGGGCATCTACTTTTTGGAACAATGTTTTGTTATGTCACACCAACGGGGGACGTCCTGCCGAGGGTATCGTGAATATTCTTAATGGAAGCCTATACCTTGTGATACATAATTTTAAAGGTAATAGCTTACTGAATTGAATGCCACAAACCGCATCTCAAAGGAATTATTCTATCAGAAAATAGAGCATTTTTAGTATTGAAAATTTACTGATGTTCAACAATGTAATTTTAACATGGTTCTTTCCACAAAATGTGTTACACTAATTTTTTAGCATTTTTTTAAATGTTCAATTAAATAAAACAAAAATTTCATTTTAAGCTGGTTCTATTAGCACAAATTTGCCAGTTTTTATTACAGTACAATTATGGAAATACTTATGTTATTGATTTCTTATTACAAATAAAAAATAATGTATGCTGTTAGAAAAAAAGTCTTACAACAAACGTTTTACCTGCATTTGGTGTCAAAGCAATTGTTCGAACTGTGTTCCTTCTACGGTTTGACAATGAGCCAATCTTGTGTAAAATGATTCGACAGAGTTGCCTAACATTTCTTCAGTTTATCAAAGCAATCTCCTCTATAATCCTGTTTCTTAGGTCTTCCAAATTATGAGGCTTTCTTCTATAAACATTGGATTTTAAATGACCCCATAGGAAATAATCGATTGGTGACAAATCCGGAGATCTTGGAGGCCATTCGATTTCTCCTCTTCGCCAATCCATTTATGAGGAAAACCTTAAATCCAAATACTCTCTTACCTGTCTCCCATAATGGGGTGGAGCACCATCCTGCTGAAACCATACATTATCAAAGTATTCTCCTGATGCAATTTGAATAGCTGGAATTATTTCATTTTGGAGCATTATTGTAGTAAAGTTCGGTATTTAAATTTCCATTGATGAAAAAGGGTCCAACAATTTTGTTACCTAAAATTCCACACCATACGTTCAGTTTTTGTGGTTGCTATGTGTGAATGGGACTCAGTAATCCAATGTGGGTTTTCACTAGCCCAGTAACGGCAATTGTGCCTGTTAACATTGCCATTTAGGAAAAAAGTTGCCTCATCAGAAAATAGTATGTTGGTCAGAAAATCTCTATTGTCATCACATTTGCGCATCACAAGTTCACAAAACGCAACTCTTCTGTCGTAATCATCCTCACTTAACTGTTGGGACTAAATGAACTTTAAATGGTTTTGTATTTATTAATTTTTCAAAATCTTACTCACAGACATAGGGTGCATATCATGTTGCTGTGCAGCTTTTCTGAGCGATGTATGTGGGTCTTCAATAAATGTTTGCAAAACATCTAGTGCATGTTCTTCATCTGTTGCAGATTGTATCCTACCTGACTTTGGCCGATTACGTACACTCCCTGTCATTTCAAAACGCTCAATAGTTTTTGATATTGTTGAATAACACTTATGGGATTCCTTTCTGGGAAAGTGTCATTAAACAAATTACAAACTTCCCGATAAGATCTTTGACGATCGCCATATCCTCGCATCATCAACAGAGTAATTCGTTCTCTTTCAGACAATTCCATTAAAATGCCAAATAAAAACTGAACTACTGTATTTAGATAACTTGTTGACAGCAATGCTTCAGAGACACTGATTAACTCGACAGGAATGATATGACCTTTGTCCATTTGTAATTCCAAAGCTTAGACCTGTCTAGTGAAAGCTCCATGCTCAACAAACTGAAACCTGTAGACCAGATGATTAATAACACATTAATGTTTCTCATAGGCTAGTGACCTTTGTCTCTTTAAACCTTCCTGCTGACTGGAAAACACCAAGTACAGATTCATAAAGTAATCAGAGAAAGTGACTCATAAGTTTTTATTCATTGTAATAAAAACTGGTAAATTTGTACTAATGAAACCAGCTTTAAAAATAAATTGTTTATTTTATTTTAATTGAACATTTAAAAAATGCTAAAAAATTAGTGTAACACATTTTGTGGCAAGAAAACCATGTTAAAATTTACATTGTTGAACATCAGTAATTTTCAATACTAAAAATGCTCTATTTTCTGATAGAATAATTCCTTTGAGATGCGGTTTGTGGCATTCAATTTCAGTAAGCTATTACCTTTAAAATTATGTATCACAAGGTATAGGCTTCCATTAAGAATATTCACGATACCCTCGGCAGGACGTCCCCCGTTGGTGTGACATAACAAAACATTGTTCCAAAAAGTAGATGCCCAATCTCTATCACGATTGTAAGAGGTTTAAAATTTATATTTAAATTATTAAAGGATATATTTGGGTGTTTCCAGACATAATATACACCCTGTATATATATATATATATATATATATATATATATATATATGTTTATATATATATATATATATAATAGTCAACTACCCCTATATTATCATGCACAAATATATTATGAGTGTTAATAAATAAAGGGTTATGTAATTTTTTTTAAACTACTCGCATGTGTATTAGAAAGTTTTTAGATTAATTCCATTCTATGATTTTTATTTTACTAAAGATTTAAAAAATGTATGTGACTAACCATATGCACAATATTTTTGGTTCAAATGAAATTGTACTGGCGGCTTCTGTTATTATATACCTATGAGAAGCATGCTTAATGTAAAACTCTTTTACTCGAAAAATTTGTCCGAAAGGTTATTTAAAGGCAATTTGATGATAATTGTTTTTATTCACCTTATTTTTATTGGTGGTTAATAAAAATACTAAACGATTTTGTAAAATATTAGTATTTTAAATATTAAAAGTGCACACACTTTACAAAACAATAAATAAAAAGTGAGAGTTAAACATGTTTACCGTGAAAATCTTTGCAGTTTAACATTTTCCTTACAGGGAAAACTCAAGGTCATTCCATACCGCTGTCCCTTAAACGTTTAACATGTATTTGTGTATGTGGCAAATACATTTTAACTAAGGGAATACAATACGACGTGATAGAAAAGGATACTCCACTTCCTTGATGATAAGTTTTTTGCTGCCACATTGCCCTCAGAGCGATTTAAGTGCTCGAAATGACCGTTAAAATTCACATGATTTACATTACGAATTGTCTCAAAAAATTACTACCATATCATAATCTTTGATGCGATACAATTTCAATAATCTTTACTGAAAAATTTTAAACGATATCTTGTAGTAAGTAATTGCACGTTCAACCCCTGCAAGAGACATTGAAAACCAAACTCGAACTGTGTCAGAAGATATATTTATAGCTGCAAACGACAGTTAGCCGAGCCACAACTTACGCCAAGAGTTTGGATGACAACGTGGCTAACTGAATGGGTCTGAAACATAATGAAACGGAAACTAGAGTTAGAGCCTGAATTTTGGTTTTAGATGATAATATATTATTATATTGCGATTTTGTATAATGATATAAAAGCACTAAGGCGAAAACTATTGTTTCTTTAGATATTCCATGTCTTAGCTTAATTTATACAGCGGTAATAATATTGAGTCATCTTCCATCTTTTATTCATTGTTTGAGAAATACAAAACTCATACAATGAGACGTCAGAAGATCACTGTCCATTGTGATGTTTAATAACTTATGAGATAAAGAAAATAAAATCCAAGTTTGAAAAATCTAGATCTCTACTCAACTTTGTTCGAATGAAATATTGGCATGATACATGTTAAAAGGGTAGTGTTTCTTTAAAAAAGCAAAACATTCAGAAATTACTTATTTTTTTTAAGAGCACTTGTTCAATACTCACTCAAGTTTCACACTTAACCGTATGTTGGTTAGTTCAAAATAGTAGGAGAAAAACCTTGTTTTCAACTTTTTAACAGGATCTGCTTAAATAAATATCTTCTTAGTGAGAGGAAAAGCTGAATAAAATTCTGGGACCAAAATATCTTAGACTTGAAGGAAATCACAATGGACGAAATAAGATGCTATATGATGGAAGTAGGATTCTTTTTTGGAAGTATTTAATTGATCGGAAAAAAAACGGGGCCAAATAAACTATGGCACCAAAAATACATACATACATATACATTCTTCGTCGTATTTTATAGATTGTGGCAACAAGGCAAACTCAACATTAGCTTTGAAAATGTAATTCACCCGAACCAGAAGTGCTCCTAAACGTGCAAAACCTACGAAATTGCGTGCAAAGCCGCAGGTAATTACTAGTAATTGTTTTTAATATTAAAAAAATATACTTGCCTTATTAAGATTACACAGGTCATGCAGTGAAAGAAAAACAATGGAGCACATGAATATTTTTTAATATAAAACTGAAGTCGTGGTAGGAAATTCGTTATATTTTATTATTGGTTGTAAAAAATTATTTAAATATAGTGTTTTATATTTTTCGCTCATTTTGTTTTATTTCGATTTTTGAGAAATCACTAGCAGAGAACCGCTCTCAGACTACGCTTCCCCAGGGAGAAACTACGACGTGGCTTTCTTCTGTCTTGACTTCAGAACTATTTATGATCAGAATTACAGGTTTCACTTCAAAACTGAATATTTTTGTTATGAAAATAGTTTTAGTGTATTTACTTTAACCAAAAAGGCATTCAAACGGCTTTTGGCTTTATCTTTGTATTGTTTCTATCAATAAAGTATTTTAAACTTACCGAACCTCAGATAACAATTTTAATGTATATAGCTCATTTCATTAGCCTACACGTTTTACCACATTACATGTAAATATGTCATAAAATTGTACTCAGTTTGTTTAATAATTGATTAACTTAGCGATTTTTTCTTGTTTTTATCGTAAATTGGGTGGGTAACCAACCATTCGCATAGGCTTTTTTTCGCTAACTCTCAGGTGAATTTTGTAGATCACCAAATTAGCTTAGAAGTTTATGAAGCTTCTAGTATAATTTGAGAAATATTTATTTTATTTTAATAATTGTATCTTGCATGTTTAGCCCTTCAAACATCATCACCTAATAATAGTCATATATCGACTCAAATAACTCTTCCTTAGTACAATGGCCTGTAAAAGTCACCCCTATCGTTATTTACGCTTTATAATTGTTTTAATTCATCAAAAAGCATGTCTGTTATACGTAAAAACAGTACATAACATGCAGTATACAATCTAGAAAACACAGTGCTACGATATATATATATATATATATCATTTCATTTCATGGAATCACAAAAAGTACTTGCTCCGCCCGGACTCGAAACCGGATCTCTCACTTGCCGGTGAGTGTGCTACCACTACACCATAGAGCCCTTAGCATAAGAAGATGGCGAAGCAATAAAGGCAGCAGAAAGAACATTGCGCTGCATACTAAATGACAAGATATTCAGTATCGGTAAGATGGGGGAAGGGACTGCCTCTTGTAGGGAATCCCTTAGGTTGAATAACAGGGATGACGGATAGAATTTAACAGTATTCTGGCCTTGAAAATACGGGATTCTCGTTCTGTTTCTTCCTCTTTCAGTGAAATTAAGGAAGATACTGGATCACTAAATTATGATTGCCTTGAAAAACATATATTATAATGTGAAACGAGGATCGTTTATTGCACCCTTTAACAAAAATGTTTGGTTTGAATTGGGAATAATATCTTTATTCTGGATTGAAGTATTCTATTTAGTTGAATTTAGGAATCGTTTTAGTGTATCAACATAAACATGACACTAAATAATATTTTGACGAAGCTAAGAATAATACAATTGTATTCAGCTCCTGAGTAAAGTTAAAATGAAATGTTAAACTGATGTAACGCGCTGTTTTATAATAAAAAGCTACTTTCAAAATTAAAATTGGAACTTAGGAATCCCTTGGAGCAGAACCTAGGTTGTATTTCAAATCCTTAAAGGGCACATCTACAGTATAAGATCTTGTTAATTATACCGAATATACATATAAACAATAATTTTAGATATCAGAACATACAGTAAAAATAGGAAAAATTTCTTAAAATAATAAAGACCCCGAAGCCCCATACCGTACCGCATTGCCGTTAACAGGGGCGTACAAGTTATGTAAATGTTGGTGCTCCACGCAGGTTTCACGGGCTAGCCGCTATGAAGCGTCCTCTAACAGCTAGCTATTATGTTGTAGCTATGAAAAGGCGCGTTGTTCCTGAAACGAGCTTCGCAATACAGTAGATATAACTCAGTAATAGTAACTCATTATTTCAAATGACACCATTGGCACCATTGTTCTTAAAGTTACTCCTACTGAGGTGGCTAGTAACTATAGTCAGCATGGTTTGAGGGAAGTTTAAACTTTCAGAGGCATAGATGTTAAAAAGGTATTGCAGTGCGTGTATTGATATACAACATCCATATATAACATAATGTATTCAATTATAGTCTTCAGCTGGAGACTAGTAACAGTCTGATAGATTAAGTTTAAATGATCGTTTACGAATTTATATAGGGAAGGAAGGTAAATTTCTACCAGAATGGCCAGCGTTCCGGTTTGAGATGGGTAATTTTGAAAGCTCGGGATATCCCTATGGGAATGCGTAGCTTAACGACGTCAGCCACATGTTCTTCTTCTGCAACTTTGGAAGAACGAGTTCCTACAGGACACAACTGTTTTTAAAATGATCTTCCACAAAAATACTTGGTATACTGTCTCTTCTTATGCAAATGTAGTGATTAAACTAAGAAATTAGAAGAAAGGTAATACAGCCCTGGTGTTGTCCAAGCGGTGGCCTGATACTGTAGGAGCCCTCTGTTTGCTTAAGTAGACAACCTCTTTAAGTAATGGCAAAAAGCAGTCCCGAGAGGGACAGATGCCTGGCCGTTACAGTTTTCAGTGGGGGCGAGTCCCACTCTACTAGCGGATCCGCTGATGGTTCAGTAGCATAAAAATATTTTGATAAAACTAACTATTTTGCACCTATTAAATTATTTCTAGTAGTAGCTAATCCAAAAAATACATTAAACTTGAAGTAGACAACCCGTTTTAAATGAAATAATATTTGTAATATGAAGCTCAAATTAGATACAAATAATAAAAAATCAAATTTAATCCTAGTATTACTGGGTTAGATCTTTATCAGAGAAAGAAAACACCACTCAAAGAATAATATTTGATCTAGGATATGGAGTATGTGACTTCCAATAAAAAAAAACTGAACATGTGTAATGTCACTAACAATCGCTATGGTATCACGAGGTTTTGTATAACGATGTGGGATACTAGATGCTACCCAGTTTTACGTTCCATAAAGAAAATACTTGTGTAAATCCATTGTTGTTTACTCATATACGTACTCTCATAATCAAAAGGTTCTGATAATGTGTCCTAAATATACTATGGGATAACATCCCAATCAGAGAATCTTCAATTAGAGCTATAATAAAGAAATAATCTCAAACCTAACCACATGGACTTTATTTAAAATAGTCTCATTCGATTCAATACACTTAATCTGCAAAAACTGGAAGGTTGCAGGTTATAAGTATTATTTTAAAAAGTCAACCTTTCACACATGGTACATATATTTTTAAAAGTCAAGTGTAGCGTTTTTTAAGATTCCGTGTATTTTCCAGCGAGATGAAAAATGTAAATGTCTGTCGAAAGTATAAGTAATATTTTTAGTGAGAGTATAGATATAAGCGTTTTTGTCAGTGAGAGTATAAGTAGAAGTAATGTTTAGCGAAATATATGTTTAGCAAAATAGATGTAAGTTATATCTTCGTAGTCGTTTACATATAAATATATTCTTATTTGGACACTTGTTTTTATATAATTCATTCTTTTGAATTTTTACAGTTAATCGAAAAAAGACAGAGAACATGAACAAGGATTAATAGTTTGAAGTTAAACTCAACATTCTCATACAATCAACCCTTCCAACTTTATCTGCATTGTTTGTAGAAAACTCGGTTGCTCAACCGTACTTTGAGATCGTGTCAGTTAACATCTGTATTGTGCACTTGTGGAGACAATGAGAAAAGCTTTTTCACCTAGATTACACCTACCCTTTGTAGTCTAGGTGTCTCTGATGTCGAAACGATGCAAATAGTTCGTATTGAGCTTCTTCATTCTTCGAGGCCGACTATTTTTAGAAACTCCAGATTTATTGGGGAGTCAAGTCAGCAACAGCACCAGATTTCGGATGCTGCACGTAAGAGGAAGGTGAACTGGAGCTAAACTCAATGGTCGTATTAAATCAACACTTCCACCATAGTAAAAATACTGAAAGCAAATGTAAAAACATTAAGAACTAAAGCGCTCAGCAGCATTCTCACTAATTACATGTCGGGTGATATTTCAGATACAATGCACTCTCACAGTGAGTAAAACTTTTATTAACTTTTAACTTTATCCCCTTATGAAATCTTGGTTTCATAGAATGCTAAAAATGTAATACGTATGGACTTATTACTATGTGTATATTTCTAAATGAAATATGCAATTACATAATATTAAATCTAATAAAAAATGTTGTTTTGTTTATGTCCAACAAATAATAATTTAATAGAACGCTAAACTTTTTACGGCTGTTTATCTAGTTTCATTCTAAGCTTTACTTCCCCGTTATTAGGATAAACTACTTCCTCAACCACTCTATCAGAAATTTATATGGATTAAAGTGATTTTTATTCAATTTAAAGTAATATATTCAGCAATGTTTTGATATTGTTTATAATTGATATATCAATGATAAAACAAAAATTAAAAAGGAAATATTTGAAATAATTTTATATAAATATTTAAATTACAAAAATAAACGTTTAATTCACATTTTTTGGAAAAAAAAATAAATGCTGTTTTTCATATTGTTGTTACATGTTGATTGTAGTAAATACACATATGTTTTCTCAATACAAATATAATGATGAAATGAGATGAGCCAAACAAGATATTCTCTTTGTAAAGTTTACTGTATTGTAACACAAATGCAGCAGATTAAATCTGTGTTAGTTTATATTTGTTAGCAACATAATGCATTGCATGGTCAGATTTTGCTTCTAAAACGTTTTGGCAATTAGAAAGTAAGGGATACAATTATCTTTCTTGCAACGGTTAAAACTGGAGTAATTTCATCGACACAGATGGGTTATGCAGCATTATATAAAGTGTTTACAGAATTTAAAAATTAGAATACGTTGACTAAGTATAGTAATTATCTAAGTATTTTAAAATCTACTGATGGCAATAAATAATCTCCTACATTTTTTGCCTAAAAAATGTAGCTTTTAAACGATATATCAAACCTGCAATGTGACTACCCTATGTGACTGTCTGGATATTATTCAATAAAACCAAAGTATCTTTAATAGTTAGTAATGTATTGAGCTTTATAGCTCCAAACTAGGGTATAACATAATTATTGCTTTTAATAAAAACAAACTAAGTTTTTATATAACAAAAACTAGTTTGAAAGAGAAGAGGAGAAGCAAATATTGTCGAGAGCTGCTAATGAGGACATTTCTATTCAAGTCACGTGTCTTTCGCTCGTTCATTCATGAAGGTGAAGAAAGTCTTTCACAGACGCTTGTTTCAATGAGATGTCAAGATATTTTCACAAGTAGTCCACTCCAGTGTAGTGCTTATTGTGCCAAACTTTATATTTTCACCCAATCACGTTTTTACAATTCCTTTTTTAACAATTAACCCTTAAAACATCTAATCAGACGTGTTAAAGTAATTAAAATGTATTTTATTTATAATGTTTAAACAAATTATCAAATTCTGTAATTTACTTATGAAACGGTTACCTTAATAAATACAAATACGAACGTGATGGCATCTTAAAAAATTAATATTAATAAAAAAAACAAACTTATTTAATAACCACAGGGTTTAAATTATTGATTTTGTTAAAGATACATAAATGAAGAATACTTTCTTATCGAATTTTTTAAAAGCTGCTAGCGCCAATCAGGACTATTTCATTCCATTATTAACCATCCTGTCTTTTGGTGCTTTATACAACATAATATTTTTATAGGTAATCATATGGTGATAATGGCTTACCTATACTTACTCAGAAATTAGTCACAAACATATTTAATTTTTTTATTTAACATAATTTAATAGTACAATTTGATATTACATACATATGCATTTGTGAAACGAAACATTTAATGTGCTTGGCTTTATTTTCTTAAGAGGAATGATAAGCTTATGTTGTACCACACATTCGTAGGATGCACATGTGCAATTGCTTCCATACTTCTGAATAAAATTACAATTTCACAATTTTAATTTCTTTCAATTACGCTACCCGTATTTTAAAATATAAGCTTAAAAATAGCCTGTTTCTCCCAACATCTCTGTCTAGATTTTATGTAAGCTGCTTGGATTATGTCTCTATCTAGAAATGTTTTAATATTTGAAAAGTCAGTGAAATAAGGACTAGAAAATTTCAACTCGGTGAAAGTATGAACTATAAAATATTGCCCTGTTTCGATAAGACTGCATGAATTTTCGGGATGACCAATAAACTACCGACTGTCATAGATTATTCGGATACCATGAAAGAAGTCGGCCACAAAGCAACAAATTCTAAGATTGACACAATATATAATAGACCAAATAAAAGTTTTAAGAGAAAACAATTAGTAGAATATTAAAAAGTGGATTAAATTAAATTGTATATCTAATAATTTTTAGCACCTTCACATTAATTACAATTTTCTAAGAACTATAAATTAATGACATTTTTTACTTATATATTTTTAACACGTAATCCATCTTGCTTAAATCCTTACTTATTTATATAGGACTTTCAACTTCAATATAAATAAAACCTTAACCTAATTACATTTTTAAACTAACTTTACAAATACTATTTATTTAATCATACTTTTATTTCTGCATACATCAAACTGTTCATATTTTGGATAACACATATAACTATATTTCGACACCAACGTTTCAGTTAATAACTGTGTTTACTTTCCAACAAATTGCCTTTTTTAAATAAGTTATTTTAATTGGTATTATTATTAAATTATGTTGAGCACTATGATTAAAAAGTGAATTATCATAATTTTTATATATTTATAACCTATTATCATTGTGAAAAAATATAAAGAATTGAAAGTGGCACTTAAATATTGTATTTCCAAGCATAATAAGTATTAATAATTATTAGCCAATACATTTTCCAGACAACCCAATTACTGCTCAAAAAAATTCTATTGAATTAGAAAATAGATTCCAAAAAGACAAATGAGATTTGAATGATCTTATAAATACAAATTAATCACTAAATATGTTGCTAAGCGCTAATCACAAAGGTGGTTGGGCTAATTCTAAAAACACTCGTTGATGTCCGACGAGAGTTTATATGAAGAAACAGATAAGAAAACTTTCCAAAATATTTTCCGATTGGTTTTGCATACTAATAAGCTTTAACGTCTCACATAGGTACCATTGACATTATTTCCCATTTTCATTTCAATCAAGAAGTTAGTTACAACTTTCTGTTACTAGATTTAAAACACTCAACGATTTATTCCCCCTTACTCAAGGTACAACAATTAATTATATTTCTTACACCTAATTTATATAAAATAACGGCTTAAATGATGTGTGTGTTTTTATGTATTTATTTGTGTGTGTGTACACTTGAGTAGAATGTTACTTTAAATTATAATATTTTTGATCTCTTCATTATCAGTAGAGATCATTTTAATTGGATACTCTTCACAGGCCGAGTGTAACAGCAGCGCTCGGTTGAGTTCACATTCTAAGAACGACAGGTCCCTCGAGTAACCTCAGGTCAGATTAGGTCTCCAGATATAGCCGCCTTGGGACTGAACCCTCTTCTTACAGAAATAGACTTCACATTACTGTAGTACAATACGATTCCGTATAATTGAAAGCGGTAAATTGAAAAAACAAAACTATTGTTCTTCTAGGGATTGCAATCCCATTTATAAATCTCTATGGGGGATTGTTCTACATGACAAATACTTTTTTATGTTGAAACCACGATGTTAATATCTCGCACTTGGTCAATGGTCATGTAATTTGATTACTGATCGTTGTATGTTATTGATAGCTTTTTCTACTTGGATTTTCCGCCAATGATTTCTTCTTGACAAGATGTATTGACCCACATGATGGTTAACTAAATTTCATACACAGTCTTGTGTCCGAGATGGCACGTGCTCTGAATTCCGTTAGGGTGCTTCTTTGTTCCTTGACATTTTGTGCCGTCACCCTGTCTGCCTACGCTGTAGTGACGTCCGCAAGTCCAGCCATCCTGTTGATTTTTTTGATCCGTATATGAAATTGGGATACATATTTTGTTAAATTTTCAACCAGTTTACATCCTTTTAATAATAAAATATATTTTTTATTACGTGAAACAATTAAAATATTGGCATGCATCAACGTAACTATATAAAATACAAAACTACTACAGATGAATAATATTCGTCAAGGTAGATACATACATTGCGTTACAATTCTTTTACGTATGAGAAGCGGGGTTTCGTGGTTGTTGTTTATTTCAAAAACATACCAGTGGACCACCATGAACCCATCAGTAGAATAAAACACCTTTGACATAAGAAGATGTTTCAGTCGAGTTTTGAGTGCTTTGGTTCATTGAGTAGTTTGATGCCCTCAGGTTTGCCTATTGATTAATCCGACTCCAACTTGTGATGGCAAGTGTTGGAAAGCTGCCGTTCTGTGCTGTTCGATTTGAAACTTATCCCTGCCTCTAGTCCCGTGTTGGTGGACATAACTGCCCCGTACCAACTCGCATTTAAGTCAGCCATACAGGGAAACCTCGAGAACGTAGAGGTAGTGCAAGGTCATTAATTCAAGCTCCCTAAAGGCATCGACTCGATGGGGTTCAATTTTGAAAGAATTCTGACGGCTTTCTCTAAAGATCTGAAAACTCTTTCAAATCTGTATTTGAAACAGCTTCCTCACAATCTCAAGCCGTATGTCAAATGTTGATGTATCATACTAAAATAGGCAGTTTTTAAATACACCCGCTGAACAAAGTTTTGCAAGATTGTGCAGGACATAAATTCCCGAAGCAAACTTAGATCAATCGTTTTAAATGTAATCGTCCCATGTCAGCCCCGGATCAAAATACATTTCAGGGAACTTAATGGATTCTGCTTTTTCCAGAAGGACATCAACCACCATCACTTCTGAAATCTAAATCGGCGTTAAATATATTTGCTATTCATCAGAGAATGTACTCAAAATAAATGTAAACAAATCGAAAATAATAAACAATGTTTACATAGAACAGTTAATTACATTAGATATGCTCTTCTAATTAATGATTCACAACTTTAGAGGCTAAGATGAGATTATTCACAATTTTAAAGACCAGAGAGCGTAGCCCGAAGGGATTTTCGAGAAAAGAATAGGCTATATTTAAGCCAGGGACGATAAGAAAGTCCATATAAAATTTAGTACAATCCGCTGAATAGTTTAGCGCGAAAGCTAATCAAACAAATATTAGGATGTTAAAAAATATAAAAATAAAAATAAAATAACAATAAACCCTGTATAGAAATAACCAATTTATAGACTGTAACTAACTTTAGTTTTGGACTGGCCACTTAGTCGTCCAAACACTTGGTGAAACTTCTGACTCGGTTAACTGTCGCTTGCAGCTATATGTATCTTCTTGGTAGTTATGTGGGACTTGTGTAGGGAATGTGTCCGTCGCAGATTTTTTATGTTTAATCTATAGCAGTAATCTATTACAGCATGCAGTGCAGATGTCAACAGATTCCGAACTGAAATTGAGGTGTATTAGAGGAGTTGTATTCAAACGATACGATCACGTACGCCGATCGTATCGTTTGGTGGTGATAATTCAAAATTGTGTAATATACTTGGTTTGAGTAGTATGTAGTCTTTTCATTTACTGTTTCTATAAACAGTAAATGAACCTCAATATGTTATTTTACATTTTAAAGCAGTTCTCTACCCAGCACAGTATTATGAGCTCAAAAACTGTGCTACATAGAAAATATTACGTGTGTCAGACATTGTGTGAGATCTTTAAAAAGTTTCTTGATTATTTTCCAGTGATCTTTGGGTATCAAAAAAATTGGGTATTATTTCATATACGTATTTGGTATCAATAGAAAGGTCTTATACTTTAGATTTGCCTTTTATGTATTTTAAATAAACTCAAATATAGGGCTCTGTCCCCAAAATTAAAAAGCTCAAATAAATAATAATATGTATTATATCAGTCTTGAATTATTTATCCTATTTTGTTCTCGTGTTACATCAGTTAAAAGTAGAATGTATTTTCTTAAGCAAGTGTTCTACGAGGAGAGACAACTTAACAGCAACTGGAGAGAGAAAGAAAGGATCAACAAATGACGGACATTACAGGATAAATGGATTCCCGAGCGCGCGCTCGTCTGGAATTGAAAAATGCTCTTCGTTTAGCCGCAATCTACTTTCCTTTCGTCAAGCTTTCCTGAAATTTTTAACTTTGGAAGAAACAGTGGTCTCAGCTGTTTTACGTCGTAGATTTATGCTTTGAGTTGTTTAAAAGTATTGGAGATCACAAGATTATTGTACTGAACACTTAGTTTAAGCAAATAATAAATTTGACAATGCGCTTAGATTATTCAATGCATATTCAACTACCTACTGAATTATCATTGTTATCTAATAGTAATAAATGCATTTTCAGAGGGTTTCTAGGTTAATGATTTATATTAAACTATACTATACAATGATATTATGTAAAATATACTGGGATAGCTTGACTGTCACTTTACGAATTGTTGATCCCCTTTTCAAATATTACTTTTATTTTTGTTTGTGTTTATTTTTTTTAATACAGCTTAAGGGAATTCAGTACTCCAAGAAAAACATTTTTTATTTTTATGACTTAAAAACTTTGTTAATAGGTCTACTTTTTATTGATTTCAGGTACTTGACTTAGCAAACAATTTTTAAAATTTGTTTTATATACAAAAAATTATGCTATGTGTTAATTATGCAATAAAAAATTTATATTCTTCAAAAACTATACTTTATACAATTCTTTTGTTGTATGTCTCAAATGAAAGAAACTGAAATTCATTCATGTATTTTCATAGTCATATCTTTATTAGAACTATGGCCACAATATACGCTTGCAAAATATAAAAAAAGTCTTTATCTGCTATTTACATAATATTTTATATAAAAAATATAATCAAACAAATGATTTTTAATACAAGAATATCTATATATTACTACATTGATAACCTACAAAAAGCTTCATCGTCTCATAGCTGGTTATTTTGAAATATCCAGTATTGTGTCTGAAAACATAGAACAAACTAATTTTAGGATAATCACGTCTGAAGTTTGGAAACATATTCAGTGTATTGTTTCATGATTTGGATTAAATTATGTTGCAATAATTATGCTGCTTGTAATAACTTAATATAAGTTATTATTATAATTAATAGTTACAAAGTTTTGCATGTTCTCATTATTATATTTTTGTTGCCGGGAACTTTATAGCTGGGGCTATGCGTTTGGTTTGGAAGTAACAAATGGTAGACATGGAAAACGAGGACTACTTCTAGTCGACATCGCTCCCCTTTAAGAAGGAGAAAACAAGAAAAGATAATCATAAAGACATGTAATTTTCTAAATAAGTACAAATAAATTCTGTTCTTTCTAGTAATATATTTTTTTATTGTTTCCGGTAAGAAAAACCCTTGCAAAAATTGTAGCCTCCCGATAATACCATTGCACTACACAAACACAGATGCAAAAGTAGATTCAGAAAATCATAGACATTAGGCATGAAAGCAGACGTTCTAAAGACCACAAACAAAAGTAAGAAATGAATACCATACTAAACGACACAAGCTGACTAACCTATCTTCAAGTGTGAAGCAACAGCAATCTGCGAACAGCAAACAGTTTGCAGGGCTTTGAGTAATTCCAATTCTTTAGATCCGAAGACATTTATATACATTAAAGAGTTGTGTTATTCTTGTTCAAAACCATATAATTATCAATAATCAGAAAAGAATTTTGTTTATTTTTTGAGTGCCAAATCCTTTTAAAAAGCTTTTAGAAGGGTAACGAAATAAATGGAAATACATTGTGTCGTTGGTAATATTAGATTATTAGAAGCATGTTTCGTGGAATATCGGCCATAGTATTCAAAATAGACCGGAAATATTTGCATTCCATCTAAAATCTGTAATATAAATAATTATTTAGATAGTATGTCGCTGATGTAGCTTTTGGAAACTTGAGGCCTGGCTACAGAAAGTTTTCTGTCCAGGAAGTTTAATTATGAAATTTAACATGGTGAAGTTAAGAACCACTGTAAGTAAACACATCCTGTTGTGTTTGCGTTTGGAACTTAAAATAAATTTTCAAAGAAGAATACCTAAATTAGGAAGCCTTAAATGTTACATTTGAAATATAACGAATCGCCCTCATACTGTACTTGACAAATGTAGTTTCACAAAGACTTTTCACTCGTTTGAAGATTATAGAGCTATAATTAGATAAACTATAGATGAATCAATAATGCTAAGCATTAAATTCTGCTGATTATTCTAAGGACTTAACTATATGCAAAAGCATTACTTCAAAAGGGCACTAGTTGACAACTAGAGGATAGCGTATGTTATGTGTGAAAATAAATGGCACTTTAAAATAAAGTCTAAAATTGCTATGGTTTTAGGCAGATTCATAGAAATGACCCAAAGAACCCAAATCTAACATCATCCGAATGTATATAGTGTCTTATGAGTTATTTGTTATCTCGTAGAAAAGTTTTATGTAATATACACCATTGCAGGAATAATATTGTAAACACAATCACTACCGTAGATCTGATTGTACACTGTTGGTTAAGTGGGAACCCTCTTGAAGCAATGTGGTAAGCAGTCCCAAGGAGTGATGTCTTGGGTTGGGGGGTTGGGGCGGAATACTCTGACGTTGCATTAGAATTGTGTCTATTGTCACAAAGCAACTATTAATTATCCAACTACTACAATTATCCAACTACTACAATAATCCAACTACTACAATTATCCAACTACTACAATTATCCAACTACTACAAGTATCCAACTACTACAATTATCCAACTACTACAATAATCCAACTACTACAATTATCCAACTACTACAATTATCCAAATACTACAATAATCCAACTACTACAATTATCCAACTACTACAAGTATCCAACTACTACAATTATCCAACTACTACAATTATCCAACTACTACAATTATCCAACTACTACAAGTATCCAACTACTACAATTATCCAACTACTCCAATTATCTAACTACTACAATTATCCAACTACTACAATTATACAACTACTACAATTATCCCACTACTACCAAGCCAACCAGTATGTGACAGAACACTGGACCGTTATTGATATTTGTTTGTTGATACAATCTCATGTAGTGTACTTGTAAGAATATAAGTTCTTAAATATCTCATAGCAAGTAATTTATTTGGATTATATAAAATGCTATACCTCTATTTATGCATTTGCAGGAATATAAAATATATTAAAAGATGATAACTTTTTCATATAAAGTTGGAAAATATTTATTCAACATAGTATTTAGAAACATTTACTGTATTTACTTACAATTTATTAAAATAGTGCATAAAATATTCCCCAAAAATTGTAACTGCTAGAAACTGCTAATAAAAATAGATCTGTGTATGTGAATAACAGTATTTGAAATATATATCACGCAACATTCTTATTTGGCAGAAATGCTGAGAGTTCCAGAATATAATTTTATGTTATGTAGCAAGCATAGTTTATACCTCCGAGAATTCATAGTTTTTAGGACAATTTAAACTTAAATTTCACCACTAATTGTAGCAATATTATATTTAAAATAATCATAAATTCTTATTTCTGAACAGATATTGTTTTTTTGGTACTACTTATTTGGTTGTAAATTGATCCTAAGAGAGATAGTGATTTCTCTGCTAATGAGCACATTTATATTCCCTGAGCCAACGCTTGCCGTTTATTCCTGGAAGGACCTGGAACCATTCCTGATACCTTGTTCTCGAGGCCTCTTTTCTTACTTAACATTTCGGAACACTGTTCAGTTACACACTACACTATAGCAAAGTTACCAGAATATATTAGTTCATCTAAAATTTCGTAAAGAGTGTGTAATTATAAATTGTGTATTTAGTATAAAAAACAATTTATATTATTAAAAATTAGGATTTGAAAAGTTAGCTTATTTTGGATTAGAGATTTTAATGGAGTTCAATGATGAAGATCAATTAAATATAACCATTTTGCATTTCAAATTACATAAATTCAATCTATGTTATTAGCAAACTTGAATAATGTAAAGCATCTATTTCTGGTACTGCTTTGGCAAATAAAGGTTTTTAAACAATTTTAACATGTTCTCAACCTTCGTTTTTAAAGATTAAAAATTCTTTAGTTTATCATTGACTAGCAATGTTTTATTTCTGGATAACTGAGAAATGTGATTTTGACTAATGGTGAGTGAGAGGGTACATAATTGCAATTAATTACGCCGTAATTTGCTAAGCTATTTTGAAATACGTTATTCAGAAGCCTTTGAAAATTTTAATTAGCCATGATGAAATTTCTGTGAAATCACATACACAGTAATGTATGTGTAGTTCAGTTAGTTTCAGTAGAAGGTTTAGCGCCTAGCATTGCTACTAATGGAAATATTTAATTATGGCATGGAGTTCACTCAAGCAATTTGAGAATTAGATGCAATTATCTGTTATATTTTACGCTACACCATGTGAAACGAGAAACATAGCAAATATATGATAACATAATTATAATTCAAGGAACAGTGTGTAATCAGCTAAAGCACACATTTCTTTTACCTGCATGGCTACTTATATTTACTACATGATTAAGTGGCGATTGATTATTTAAATATTCAAGTTTAGTTACGTACAATATTTATTTCATTACAATGATATTACTTAAGTTATTAAATTTTGTAAATGTAGATGTTTTCTTTATTATCAGTACATATTTTTTGGTGTTTTTACCAAACTTCTATATAGTTATAATATATTCTTTAAAACGGTGCTATGAATAAAATAAAAAGTTAAATAATACGAGAACGATACTCAAAAGATAATGGCGACAGTTTCCACCGCAGCAGCTGTACAAAGTCAAAGTTGAGCAAATACGGGTGTTTTGTCACACATCACTGACTGCCAAGAAAGGATTACAATGTATCTTTCCGGTTGTAATTATTTTCTGCTTTGAAGTTTGTTTTTGATGATGGAAGGATTGTGAAGGAAACGAGATTTTTCCGAGCATTTTCCATCGTTCAGTGATACAAAAACATCAGTAATAGTACGTTTCAATATCTGCAATCTGATCTCTTCTTCAGGTAAATAACTAAACTAACACATAATTACAAACTATGTTAAAAGAAATAAATCATACCAGAGCGTTGTGACACGCATGAATCAAGAATCACAACCACCATGTTGTGTGTCAACTTTCACCAACTCTAATACATGCAGTTAAAAAAAAAAAACAAAACACATCACTAATTATCAAAACAACCACCTACGACTGCGACCTAGCAAATGCAGACCTATTGTGACCTGTATTCTGTAGCTCAGTTTTGTCAGTCATAAGTAAATACATCGTATTTTCTTCCAATGCGCGATAGTTTTACGACTCTTACTTAAAATATTTTGCATGGATTTAATACATTAATAAACTTTCATTTTATGTTAAGAGTTTTCTTATAAATTATATAAACTGTTATTGAATAATATTTATTGTAAGTAAACTATATTCTCATTAAAACCCAAAAGTTTCTGTTTTTTATAAGAAATTATTAATTAATTAGGCATAAATAAAAACTTAAAATAGCTTATGCATTCTTCAGCCTGTATAAAATGAATTCCCTAATGAGCAAGTAGTGGAGTGATTACGCCAATATTTCAAACAAAGCTCCAACAGTCAATCCTATAATTGACTGACTGATCCTTCAATCCTGCTGTTAGTTAAACATTCACCTAGACGCTCTGTAATACCCAATTAGCATCAAATATTGGTAGTCTATTAGCAGTCTGTTATGCGAACCTAGTTTTCCTACTTTTAACGGTCTTAATTTTATCAATTATTTTAAAGTATATTAATGCTATGCCATTTAAAAAAAGTGTTTTATATTTAAATATCTTTCAAACGGGCAGATCCTGGATTTTTCAAAATTGTTACGTATTTTAATGGTCAGTCCTGGAATTTTGATTGGAAACTTTCATTTACAATGATATTTATATTTTCGATAGTTTTTTTAAGCAATATGTTGTGTATTCTATATATTTCTATAATTATGTGATAGAAATTATGTAATGTACATGTATCTTAGGAAAATAGAAAATTATTATCATTATTATTATATGTGCTGTATGTATTGTATTGGTATCTTAATTAGAGACTCTAGTAACTTCTGGTATTTATTTTTTAACGCTTTAAAACAGTTAGCGTATATCATTACTATAATTACAAAGGCCATCATGATGCATTTCAGCTTTAATCACCTACATATAAATTACATATTTTCTATTTCGATATGAATAACACAGTTTTTGTTTAATTTATATTTTCATTAATTTGACGATATTAATAAGCATGAAAATGAATAGTTTTATATTTGAAGTTCACGTATGATGCAACTGACCACACACACAGCTAATAACACCTAAAGTGGGTAGTCTTTCTCACTTCGGATGAGAAACTGAGGGAATATCTCATTACACGTAGTCCTAAAAGGAACTTTACGCTTGCTTCCAGAGTGAGATTTTTATGATGACTGTTCTGCAGTAAGGCCCGCCTCTTTCGAGGGCCCGCAGAGATGATATGAGAAAGGATATATTTCTATGTAATGTCATCGTTCAAAGAGGGGGGGGGGGATAACGTCCTCCGGCCTGCTCCAGTTAAAGCGGGTATTAGTTGGGCAGAAGTGAGCACTTCTGCATTTTACTTGTTAACCTCTGAAAATAAGCCTGAGAGGAGTAATTTCTTGTCATATTACCTCAAAGTAAAAAGGTAATGGTTTCCAAGTTTTACCATTATCACTCACCATGATACACTTATATCCCATTTTTATTGTCGAAAGACATGAACTTTAACGTTTTGAGAAAAAAAAAATTACAGGAAACCTTTCCTTAAAGTGACGTTCGGTGCAGAATAGATCTCGGATATTACACACTTTGTTTTAATGAAAATCATTAATGAGATATAAACCTGTTGGATTTAAAAGTATGTACAATCTATTAATCTCTGTGATAGGACTTAAAACTATATAGTCATCTCTTAAACGTTGCCTCGTATTTGGTACCAACCTATTCCAGGATGGTTTTGCATACGAAATCAGCCGACTGTAACTTTTCTCATTTTTTGTGCTTGAAAACATTTCTAGATAATTTCACGAAAATATTACACTCGTAAACCAAAAGTACCTTCGGTTTATAATATTATATGCTTATATTTGCTATGTAAAGCAGCTTGAAGCAACGATAACTGTCAAAAAATGTCAAAACAATTTGAGACTCCGTACAAATGTTAATCTTATAAACCTCAGGACAAAATTCACTGGCTAGCTTGTTAAGCCATTTTTATACAACATGGCAGCCATACCATATTTAAAAATCTGCTCTTTAAAAGAAATCTCCTGAACCTGTTGTTATAAACAAGTGTTTTTTTATCTCAAACAGGATTCAAGATATTGAGTACATATTGTACATATCCTATGAAAATAAATTAAATTCATAACATTTAAGTTGTCAAAAAATGCACCTACCTCTTCCGTTTGACCCAGAAAGACTATTTAAAAACTATTTTAGTGAAAATTTAATTTAGAGAGTTCTATTACGAGTTACATAACTACAAATCCTCCTAATCGGAATCTTTTCATTCAACACTTCAGGGGCAATATTTTTGTAGTGCTGATACATTTACCATTTAAGAAGCAAAATTTTCAGAAATACTTCGCAGATATGTGAGTAAACAGTGGCTATTAGCCTAAAAATATGCTCACAGCAGCATTGGTTTTCCGATGAATAATGCAGGACCTGCCGCAAAACTTCAGTGGCCTACAGCTGCACCAAGTCTTGGGAAAAACATTGCTTCCTTAAGAGTCTGTTACTAGAAGGAAGAAATAACAACTTGTAAATGTCTTTATTTTTTTAAATTAAATTATTCTTGTACTAAACTTTCATCTTGTTAATTTTAATGTTGGTATAAAAACTAAACTAATCTGTACAATTACATTCTATACTTTCGTTGGTATATCCGCGTTCGCAAATGTCAGTTTAAGAGCTCCATACTTTCCATAAAGTGCATTGTTTTTCCAACTATAAATTTACGCTAGACATAGTTACAATACAAAGTTCTTTGCTTGTTACGTGAATAATATCACCGACCCTTTTTATTTATATGGTTTATTGGGAGTGGAGATATGCGAGCGGTCTAAGACGTTAGACTTTGAGTATGAGTTAGAGATAGCGCAGATTCGATTCCTGTCTGTGATTCTTGCACTTTTTATTAGTACAATCAACCTTGTACTGTACTCTCCTTCTTTTGATGAGATGCTCGCAAAGGCCCATGTGGCAGAATAAGGCTTAAAAGGGGATCGGCTTCCCATTTAAAAAAAGATTAGCCTGATAAGTTAGAGCGATAAGGTAAATTCGAGTTACTTCCAGGAATGAACGGCAAATGTTGGCTCAGGGAATATAAATATGCTCATTAGCAGAACTATCACCACATCTCCCCGGATCAATATACAACAAATACCTAATAATTTTTCAAGTAATCAGATTACTAGAATTTTATAATAGATAAATGAAAATTGGTATTCTAGCGAGTAATTTTAACAATTATAATGGAAATAAAAAATACAACACAATTTTCTGGATAATATTTAGATTGTATTGTATAGTTACTCTGTTTGACATGTATACTCATCTCTTGAATGTCAAACATTTCAAATTAGAGTTTGAATGGGTTGACATTCAACGCCATCCAAAAGGTCAATTGGGGCAGAGAAAACCAATTAGCATCGCAACTAAGTTGTTGAATCTTTTTAATATAAAATTTATTTGTCTCGTTTAAAGGTGTGATAAGGATTTTCACTGTGTGAAAAAATTTAAATTATTGGACAAAATATTAGAAAATAGTTTTTCCAATGAGAAGATTTCCGCCTTCAATTAAATATCCATTACTACCCAATCTTCTTTATTTGAGAGATCTGACCTTTGCTCTTTTTACCTTTAATGTTTACCGAGCATCACCTTATTCTGTTCAAAATACCCGCTCAGGCCTGTGACCCTTCAGGATGGTCAGAATAAAGATTTAGAATAAGGCTTTTGATATGCCTCTTCTTTTTCAAATAAGAAAGTAAATTACTGCTATTGAAAACGATAAAAAATCTCTTTAATGTAAGTCTTTATTTTTAAAATATATAATATAGAGATAATAATGCGAAATTTTTTCAATAAAACATGTGAAAAAGTTACTTTGGAAGAGTAATTAGTTTTTTTTAATGTTGCACATTTTTAGTTTTAACCAGGAATGAAATTTTCACTACAAGACAAAAGGTTAAAGCAATTTTTACTGTGTTATTTCGACTTAAATTGCAGACTAAAGCTGTAATGGACAAAGCATTGTGTTCAATTATGGTTTTAAAAAACTATTAAATCACTTTCTTGCCCGTCTGTTACGTACACATACTTTAACCTGAATCTGTAAATACCAAGGGGTCTTGTAATTAGGATAACAACGCAATAATATGTAATTTACTGAATGAATTAGTAAACACAAAATTTCTTCAACCTAAAAATAAATACAGCTTTTATTCATTTCCATGATATTGCACACGTAAGTGAACTCGGTCTGTGTTAGGGGTTGTGTAGAAGATTTACAGGCAAATGTCACAATGAACTATTAATTATTAAATCAAGGGCTTTGATCTTATAATATACTCACGATTTAACTCAAATTATCCACCAGGAGGTTTAATTTACTGAGCGCTTAGCGCAGTGGCTCACCGGTTAGTAATAAATCAGATCTATTTAAGCAACACTTTTCAAAAAGGTATTATGGAGGGCTTTGATTTGGTTTTTTACTCTATATCTATTACTTCTAAATCTATATTTAAAATGGTAAATATTGGTCCATTAAGAATCCCTCTCCATTACCGGATGTTGTCGCTTATGTGGGGAACACTAAAGTCTCCCCCACGGAGACCCGGGAAAGTCTGGTGTGTGTTTAGCCTTTTATAACTAACTAATGCTGCTTTTAAAGATGTCCAATTTATACAACTTATAATCGTCGCAAAATTATTAACGGCAACTTAAAAAGTAGTTTTTTTTGCCCATTGTCCAACAAAGATTTACATTCAAAGGCATAACTGGTTTTGTAACCAGGTTAACCAATCTTTATTGGATAGTTCCCATTTAAGGAAATACTTTGAGAGACTAATATGAGCGAAATACCCTGAAAGTTGACTTCGTACATTTCAGATAACAAAAGATGTAAAATATAAAAATCTTCATTTAATTACTCACAAAAAGAAACTGAGAACTAAAAAAATATCTTCAGTAAATTTTGATGAAGGAATGAATTTTTAAAGTGAAATATAATACGAGGTGTCCTTCATCCTCTTCTGAAGGGTTGTGGATTTTCATAACGTAAAATTATTTGTACTGAAACAAATATCTCTATTAGGACTGATATGACCAAAATTATTATATTTAAATGTGATAGATACAAAATATTTACTTTTCAACAAATATACATACATTCAAAATCTTCAATAGGCAAATGGTTTAAAACCTTTGTACTTGTAAGAAATTGGTATTCTCGTTTTTACACATGGAAACTAATTTATAGTTAAAGTATTGATTGCACTTTAAAGATATCAGAAAGATTACAAACGCTTTAAAGTAATTCATCAATTAAAGTAATTGGCCATTAATTTACTGACAGTAAACATCTCTCAAATGCTGGTAATTGTTTATTTTTAAACATGTTAACTAAACCAGACTAATAGGATATTATGTAAGTTTAAATCGAAGTAAGATGCCAATTATCTACGAAATAAACAAAATTTGATTATTAATTGAACCAAACTGTTTAGAATCACAATGTAGAACACACAATAGACACCTGATGACGCCTTACACTAATGAAGCTGAGTCAAGCACTTGGCATATTAACAAGGCCTAATAGCCCTGGATAGAGTCAAGACAGAACAGACTGTATTGGGTTTTAGTAAAACAATATTGTTGTACACCTAACAGACAAATTACAACCCGAATGGCTGAATGTGAGTTTTTGTAATAAACTATAAATGTACATAAATAGATTTTAACTCGTTATTATTTATTTTTATAATATTATGCTTTAAGGTAGATTATTCGTGCTTGTGATGTATATCTTAGATTTTAGGAATATAACGATACTTTAGTGTCTAAATTAAATATCTAAGATATGTCTATGCACACCGATTTACACTAACACTTATAAATAGGAAAAATATCTGAGCAATATTTAAATCAAATGAAGGAGGACGATGCAAAGTAGACTTTATAACGCAAAACATTTCTTATAATAATCCTTATAAATTTGTTTTATAAGTGTTAAAAA
Source organism: Homalodisca vitripennis (assembly GCF_021130785.1). Lineage (NCBI taxonomy): Eukaryota > Metazoa > Arthropoda > Insecta > Hemiptera > Cicadellidae > Homalodisca > Homalodisca vitripennis. The sequence goes on from NC_060211.1 coordinate 13,363,385, forward strand.
AATAAATCTACATCCCACTTTATTGAGCCCCTTTATGAAGTCGTTACACCTGTATGATTATATGTGATTCCTAGGAAGGAAAGGAAAACTTTTGATGTTACTGCCTAATCAAAGTATTTAGGCCCTTTTAAGCGTATTTCCTCCTGCCATATAAAACGACCTAAATCATATTTAATGCATGAGATTTTTATTTCAGATATGTGTTGGGTTACTTTCTCATTTTACTTAAAACTTGTGTGACTATTGTTGTATCACCATAGTAAATAACTAGGAATTACTTAACGTTTCTTATATTAAAAAAAACAGTATGTTCAATAATTTGAACATGTTTTATTATTATTTGTTTAAAGTTTGTTGGTGATGATGGATATTATAATACGAAAACGTGATTATGGACATATATCATTATTATATGTTAAAAACATAGAATATCACGTTTCGAGGTTTGGGGTCCATTCCCTTCTTCAGGTGTCATAAAATTCTAAATATGTAGTGTAATACCTTACATAAACAGTTAAAATCTAGAGAAAACAGAATTATAAAATATGTATTATATGGTATATATAATTTATATTATTATAGAATTTCTAGTTGTCTTTGTCGCGAAGGAATCGTTAACTAAGAGCTATAGTGTACCGCTATACTTGCGCAAATATTTTGTTTAATTCCCCTCAAGATATCTGACTATATTTGTACTATGCTCATCAGTCTTATAAATTTAATCATCTCATAGATTAATAGTAAAATATCTAAGATCAAGATGGTTTATGAGGAAACAATGTATTGTAATGTCTACCCCTTTATGCTAGGCCGAATAATGTTCACTGGATTATTAATTACGTCTCGGTGAAATCCCCGTTCAATCCGTTATCGGTGGAATAGTAATAATTTCACTTGCGACGCAATTTTGGAAATATTGTGCTGGAAATTACCTTATCAGTAGTAACACAGGCAATTCCTCCTAGATTATATATGGTGTCAGTGATTCTTCTATTCAGTCAAGTTATGGGTGGCCTTATGGGTAGATAGTCACATTTCACTAGTGACAGACTATGGAAATTTGAATCGAAATCAGTTGCGAGAATATATTAAATTGGCACTGACATGTCAACTCGTCTGGCCAACTTAATGACAGCCTAATGTGATCGACAATCACGCTGACAATGATGATGACAATCCAAAATCACAATGAGCTATACTCGGTATTTATCTGGATAGCGACGTTATACCACACTCGTTCGAAACTGAATTATGTTGAGCCTGTGATTTCACGTCAGTTTTTAGGTTTATTTCGACTTTGATAGAACTAACCGCAGCCGTAACTGTTTAAACATGTCAGTGCAGTTGAACAATTTCATAATTTTGACTTGTTACCGATTTAATTTGGCCTAATATTAATGCTTAAACTTTCGTTTACTTTATTCATTGTGAACATCTGCTATAGTAAAAGTTTTTATGACTTGTAATTGATATTCAAGTTTTAATTGATTTTAACCCATTCAAAATTTCAATAATTTTAAGTGACTATATAACTAGAATATATATTGTTGAAAAAATTCACTTCAAATGATGAATAATACATACAGCCTTGAATACCTTCGTGTCTTAGTCAGGAGCTCATAGTAGAACAGCCCAGGAAACCATCAAAAGTGGCCTTTGAGGGATGTACATGTTTCTAGGTGGCATATATTTGACGTTAATGTGAACATGAGATTGAATGTAGAATTATTTGTATATACAATACATAGAGGAAAAAAAATATTAATGCGGATACTTCAGGTTTTGTTTGCAATTGTTAGATACGATTTTAAAGTTGAATTAGTTTTAGAGTGACTAGGCTTATTTTAGTAAAACATGAAATCGAAAGTATTTTATTTAGTTCACATTATATGGATAACTAATCACGAAACTGGTTGTGATTATGCTATGCTTAAGAAATCACCTACGTAACGCATTCACTTATATTTATATATGAAGGAATAAACCCATTTTTTGTCATATATATGGAATTTAATTTGAAAAGTGAGTTACACTCTGTGTAAAAGCATAGAATTGTTTTATTTTATTGAGTTAAAATCTAAAGAGGGTAGCATAGCCAGTATTCAGTATCCTCTTGCATTAAAAATCAATTTTATCAGTAAGTTCTGCCGACATTATTCTATACTTAATCTCCCCCTTATTATAATGCATAAGGACCCCCACAAAGGCTAATGGCCTTTTAAGATGGACAGAATAAAGCTGAAGAGGGGATCGGTCTATTGTATTTAATCGATTTAGCGAATCCTACGATTCGAGGGTTTGGACAAATTTAATTTTTGTGCTTATCTCTCTCCGCACGATATCTGAAAAACAAACAAACAACTTATAGAATGTAATTTGCATGGAGCTATGTTTCTTTATAGGCAATACAGATTTCGATGTTGGTGCATGACAACCCATGGAATTAGGCTATATATTAGCAAAAATTTTTACATAGCTGAGTACATCATATGGCATTTTAACACTGGAAACACTAAAATATTTATCCTAAATCTCTGAAAAATAACTCTAGAAAGCATTTACAGAATTGTCTAATGTAGTTAAAATGACAGCGAGGAAACAAAGAATAAATACATATGCAAGCAAACTAAGTAAAATCATGTGATATTTTAACATATAACGCAGTAAAACACGTATGCTTATTAGTTTTGTTATATACTAAAATGTTTCATACACTCTCAGCGTAGTCTGCAGGTTAATACATAGTGTAACGTAATCCTATATTGTAATGTAACAAAAATGTTGGAGGCTAATAATTGACGTCGCTTGTATATGGTAATAGTCATTAACAAATTTTCGCTTCTGATATGTATTCTTTAATTTTCGAATTATTAATGTAAGAAAGACAACATAAATCAGTATGTACATATGTAATGCTGGGAACGCCAGCAGATGTCGCCCTGACATTACTGTATGGATGGCCGTCACCGCAGACGCATTTCTCTGTTCCGCTCCCTGTTTATATTCATACATCCTCACATTATGTATCTATATTATAAGATATGGTCGGCTATATGTGTGTTCGTATCACAAATAAATATAAATCAGTATGTACATATGTAATGCTGGGAACGCAAGCAGATGTCGCGCTGACATTAGTGAATGGATGGTTGTCACCACAGACACATTTCTCTGTTCCGCTCCCTGTTTATATTCATACATACTCACATTATGTATTATAAGATATGGTCGACTGTGTGTGTGTGTTCGTATCACAAATAAATATAAATCAGTATGTACATATGTAATGCTGGGAACGCAAGCAGATGTCGCCCTGACATTACTGAATGGATGGCCGTCACCGCAGACACATTTCTCTGTTCCGCTCCCTGTTTATATTTACACATCCTCAAATTCTAAACTTCTATATCGAAGGCTATAAGTAGTAATAAGAATTGGAATTAATTCAATCTTGAACATCTTTTGAATTGTTTGTAAATATAAAATATAAAGTAGTTGATGGGTTAATTTATAATACATGATGATATTTGACAAAGAAAAAGGTAAATGGAAAGAGAAATAAACAAAGAAATTAAGAGATAATCAATGTATAAATTTTTTTATTTAGTACACTCAACTCCTTAACGATTTTATTCCATATTATAGAAGGTAGATAGTGAGAAGTTTAATATTTTTCTAATTTTTCTACTAGTTCTTATACTACTTAATAGTAATATTTCGATTTATAAAATTATTGAGATATTCTTGAAGATATAAACCCCTGAAATAATTCCTCAACAGACGTAACTAAGATTGTTTTGTGCCATCGAGAATTTTCAGACACGCCATACTACTATCTAGGGCCATATAGGTAAGATAAAATCAATCGTAAATATGTAAATAATTTACAAAAATATATAACGTGTCTGAAAGGTTTGGTGAAAGATCCTGTTGAAAGAAAGATCTTTCCTTTTCCCCAGGACCGGAACACTTCGTTTTGACAGAGATAAACGCTTTTGCCCATAACTCCGGTTTTCCACAATAAAGTTTCCTTTGCCTCCAGCGCATTCTTTTCTGCTGTCAAGCTAAGATTCTATTTCACGACAACGGAACATTTTTCAATTGCCAATTTTAACTCCTTATCTTTTACGTTTTTATATTATACTTATTTATATTTTCTCCTGCATGTTGTACAACAGTCAGATTTACATTCATGCAGGTTTCTGTGAGATTTGCTGTTAGTGTTTATGTCATATAATTACCTGTCATATTTGTTGTGACTAAGTTTATTATGTAAAATAATTATTACAAATAACTTATTTGTTTTTTAATATTCGAATCAATTTAGACAAGAAATTATTTTAGTTATTCCTTACATAATGGGTTATTAAACATTTATAACTAATTTCTGTTGAAGATTGTATTGCAAAACATTGCATAGAATTTTCCTTTTTTTAAAGTGTATGTTTTAATAGTGCAAGATCATTGTATATTATGTAATTTACAAATATAAAAATATACGCATATATGTACTATAAAATCCCATAAAATTCAAGGCTACAAGAAAAAGTATTTAACATCCATAGCCACGAAGACAAAGTTATGAGTAAATGTAAACAACGAAATACATTGATCTAGATAGTATTAGTCAGTCAAAAGTTTTGGTTCCGCTTTTGTTTCCGCTTTCCGCTCCAAAACAGGTTTATATACGAAAGAGATATAATGAAATTTCTCTCTGCATTAAATTTACAGTTTTTATCATGCCTTTTTTACTTTTCATGTTATCCAATAGCAAACGTTTATTGGGTAACATTTTTACATTCATAATAATCCGCGTAACACTTGTCATGTCAACATTTATATTTTCCTATCATCTCTTAATTTGCTTATTTACACAAATTTATGATAGCGTATTGCTTATTGCACACAATAATAGCCAAATGCAGTATAAATTAATTTAAAAATGAAAAGACTATGTGTTGTAGTATTATAATCCGGCCCGGAAAATAACATAACATTTGAGTTTTGGTGGAGAAAGTATTTTCTGTTAATCAATCTTTATTAAAATGAACCTATGATATTTACACAAGTACCGAAACTAAACAATAAAAAAAATTCACTTGATAGATAATGTTTCTTACTATTTCACTCTTGTTTATTTATTTAAAAAGCACTTCCATCATCGTAGATTAGGAAAAGCCAATTTACTATCGACGAAAATGGAACTTTGGGAGAAGTCATGTAACATTTTTTGCGGTACTCGAACTATTGTAGCTCTAAATATGTTTTCATGGTATTACCACAACATTAGCTGTTTCCTACTGCATATGCTAACAAAATAAGATATCCCCACTAGCTTGTATATGGTATTTTTAGTAGTGGCAAAAAAATCAGCTGCTAGTCCTTGCGGTATTAAAAACTTGAGTCAGTGGAACATCTCACATTACTTAACATTATCTATATGTCCCTCACAGTCTACTTGAGACTCTGGGACTGTATGGGCTAAATGCAACATCTAAAAATTAAGGTTAAATATCTAACCTTTGGATTTGTTTAAATGCGTTTTAAATTAAATTACGTAATATTTTCATCGTACTTATTTAATGATTTAAATAGTGGTAAAACTCGTGGGGATAATGTCTATTTCGAGTTTTCGTCTAACGACTCACATTAAGAGATACCTTGCTGTACTAATAGTTAAATTAAATACCTTCTATTTTTAGTTAATTGATATGTCTTTTAAACATCCTCGAATGAAACCTGTCTTCGTTGAGGCTCAATTTTAAATCCCTTGTCATTCTTTGGCATAAGCCCACAGCTGCTTTCATCAGAATGGCAACACGTGATCTCTGAGAGTTACCTTTCTCTAGAATCTATCACATTCTGTGGCAAAATATTGTACGGTATACCTTAAATTCTCGCTTTTTAGGCCTCTTGAAACTCCAGTCACTGGAAAAAATTTTGAATTTAGATCATTTAGCCCCTGGCTGTAAACCTTCACACCGAGTTCTTGCATCCCCGTTATATGGAGGCATCAACACTAACTAACTCACCTTACTAATTCACTTCTTAAAACACCGAGGTACCCATTTCATAAATCATCACATATGATCCATGATTTGTTATTATTTCTGACGCGATCGTTTATGTCTAATCCTGTTTATGTGCGCATAAGACAGTAATAAATAAGTCCAGTTTTATTGGATTAAAGAAATCTTTATTTAAATATTTTACTCAAAACCATCTCACACGATATTTATAAACAGTTGATATTTGAAAGTTGTAATTTTTAATTTTAAAAAGTTTTTTAATTTATTCAAAACTTTTTTCACATAACCTTGGTAAAAATCATACTCAGTATTCTTTGAGTATTTAAGACTCCCATTTACTTGGCAGAATAATATTGATGTAATGTTATGTTATTTGACACAAACAATAGATTATTGATCAAATAAACTTCCACGTGCCACCTCTTAAACTTTCCACTTCTAAAAGACCCTATTCCATTGAACTTTAATGTTGACCTTTCAATAAATATCAGGAATCAATAAATGGAGTGACATTAAATGTTAAAAACAGAATAAAGTAACTCCATAATGTCCTAGAGGAGTTTGACCTTCTGAATCTAGCGGTTCACCCATAATAATTTACTTGTTTTATTTAAATGTCTTTTCCATTTTCTAGTTTTATTAGTACCTTTAAAGAAATTAAGTTTACATTTTAATCAAGTAAAAGATAATTAGGACGAATGGTACGAATTAGTTTGGTATATATCCTAGAGAAAATATCTGTTGTATAGTTGGATCATTTATTGAATGACACATCAAAGCATTTCTCATATAGCAATGAATAAAAAGAATTAGAGTAGATAATCCATGTTAAAAATTATAAGCTAAAATGCCACTACCAACATCATTGCAGTATAGTCTTGAGTCGCTAATTTCAAACGCATTAGTAGTACATGGTTAATACAACCTCATAAATATATTTTATGAGTTTGCTTTATCGATTATTCACACCAGTTATTCAATATATAATTGTATGATTGTTGTTATTTATCATACATCAAGGTAGTAGTACGCCACTTTACATGTCGCGTAACAGGCTTCACTGAGGTTACTTGGAAACTCTCATATTCATAGCTTATTTAATTCTTGATGTATTCTGTAAACAGATAGAGATAGATGGCTGACATTTATACAGAAAATAACATTTTACTTCCCCTAGTAGAAAATCATGGTTGGATACAAACCATCATAGAATTATTCTAGTCTACGTGGAAAAATGAAGTAGGTTTTAATTTCGAAATGTACAGATATCATTAACATAAACATATTAAAATCAATACTATGATTTAATTGTTTTCTAATTTGAAAAACAAAGAGACTCTTATGTCATATATAGTTAGGAAATAAGAGCTTTATTTTTGTTTACGTTAACGAACATTTTCATTAGGGGTTTGCATGAAAACTTATAATAAAACGCAATGAATTTTCAAGAAATGTTGCAAAGTATATATATTGTTGAAAGTCTTTTAAGTTTAAACTTATTACACGAAACAAAATGAAACATAAATTCGGTAAAAGAGTATAAAATAGCATTTCCAGTTTACATTGATGAACAAACAGAAAATGTTTAAAAAAGTCTATAAAGGTACAAATAACTAAAGACAGATACGGGTTTCTTGATGTATAATATTCAAAAGTTAATAATAAAGTGACAAAGGACAATAGGAACAGCAATGCTGTAAAGTTACAGCACTTCAACACTTCGGACAAAGAAACAAAGGTGTAAATCCGTAGTGATATGGGCACTCGCAGTCGAGTGTGATCCGTTTATAGCCTATTGTACGGTTATAGTCAGATCCTAATGTAGCGTACAGAACACTCGTAGCGTACTCTTGTATTGCTTCTAGCCATTTCCTGGATATCTCAGCAATTTAAGCCGCCCTGTTTTTCGTCTAGAGACATTCTTATGATATAGTAAATGTTAATGTGTTTCTTCTCACAAGTAAAACTCGCTGTGAATGAATTAATCCTAACTAGTAAGATGGTTTCTATGAACATTCAAGTATTCCATTGTTCTCAATCATCATCGCTATCGTTATTCCTCAAATATCCACTTAACTATTTCAGCGTATCTGATTAATAAAAACATACACAAATTACTACAAAACGGTAATGTGAATTCATCACACTATGGGCGAAAAGTATTTGAAATGAATAATACCATTACGTTAACATTCATTTTTCTTTTTTAATATAAAAAATATGACAGTCGGAAGTAACGAACACAGCATCGGTACACCAATAGTTGTTAAAAATTCAGAACAAATGAATAATTTGGTGCCTATTCCGTGTCTGTGGAGGGGCGTTCTCTTGTTTTATTCAAACTGTGAAACGTCTTCTTTTAAATCTATCATACCCGTTTCATTGTAAATTTTTGTGTTGAAAATTATCTCTTTTTATTGTAACGAATATTGTTAGGAAACACTTTATTTTATTAGCAATAAGTATGCTAACTAAATAGCACAAAAAATAATTTTTTAATAATTTCTTAAATATATGTTGTGTAACATACTGCTTGATGTTTAAAAGTATAACATTAGCAGGCAAATTTGGTTTCAAATCTGATTTATTATAAACACCAGACCGTTCCTACGTTTTAGTTACCCGTTTCTCCAACAGTTGGATGTATCAGCATGTTATTTGTCTGTACAGAGCAATAAGCAGTAGTTGTGGAGACCAGCATCTTACTTACTGGTCTAGGCCGCTGGGGTGAGTTGGCAGAACTAACTCGGGGTGGTTAACGCTGGTCAATTACGGAGAACCAACTGTTGGATGTATCAGCATGTTATTTGTCTGTACAGAGCAATAAGCAGTAGTTGTGGAGACCAGCATCTTACTTACTGGTCTAGGCCGCTGGGGTGAGTTGGCGGAACTAACTCGGGGTGGTTAACGCTGGTCAATTACGGAGAACCAACTGTTGGATGTATCAGCATGTTATTTGTCTGTACAGAGCAATAAGCAGTAGTTGTGGAGACCAGCATCTTACTTACTGGTCTAGGCCGCTGGGATGAGTTGGCGGAACTAACTCGGGGTGGTTAACGCTGGTCAATTACGGAGAACCAACTGTTGGATGTATCAGCATGTTATTTGTCTGTACAGAGCAATAAGCAGTAGTTGTGGAGACCAGCATCTTACTTACTGGTCTAGGCCGCTGGGGATGAGTTGGCGGAACTAACTCGGGGTGGTTAACGCTGGTCAATTACGGAGAACCAACTGTTGGATGTATCAGCATGTTATTTGTCTGTACAGAGCAATAAGCAGTAGTTGTGGAGAGACCAGCATCTTACTTACTGGTCTAGGCCGCTGGGATGAGTTGGCGGAACTAACTCGGGGTGGTTAACGCTGGTCAATTACGGAGAACCAACTGCTGCGTAGTTACAACTGAACCATTTACAAATTACTAAGCATCAGCGAATTCTATCACTTGAGGGGCTTACAAATTTTTGTACATACAAAAAAAACTGACAAGAACTTTTTATATTGGGCTCAGCGTACAATGGGTTGGGTAATTCCGGTGTTCTAAAGGTCACAAGTCCCTTTTTAGAAATAGGCTAGGATTTGATGTTTTTAGGTTGTGGATCTTACAAACATTTGTACGATATATTGTACAACAAATGTAAACCAATTTCACCACCAATTGGAAATATAATCACTCTCACATCCTAAAGGGGAGTGTTTGGTGGTGGGGGGGGGGGGTGAGTGCGTCACAACCGCCCTCGGCGTCACACCTGATCGAACTGTCCTTGGCGATTCTCCAGGCACAGAGTCCCATCAGGTTCCCATTCCCCATTACGCGTAGCTTCACCCCTCAACACAATTCGTCTTGTTAGAAACACATTGCGTCTCCTGCAACATTTTGACATTTTAAGCCACAAACTGAGACGGTGAGATAAAGGTCCCACCTAACATTTACATGTTTTATTTCAGCCTACAATCACACATAATATAATACAGGGATTGTCCCTTCAGCTCGCTGGCATTCTTTATTATGAAACTTACTACCGTTTTCCTTAACAAGTGAGATTCAAAAACAACGAGCAATATCTTAACTCATTAAAAACTTGACGCATAGAGAGCTAGTGACAAGAGACCCCAAATTCTTATTGTCTACATATAATACTAGGCAGTGATGTTCGATAAAGAAAAATAGAAACTTAAGTTCATTATTCTTGCTTATTGAATTGGAGGAGGGAACAAACTTAGAAAGGGTTACTACTTATACTAGACTCGTTATATAACAGATTACCTTTATCGGAGGACTAATATGTGCCTCGTAAACCTTAACTTCACAACTCCTTTAGATGATACTTAAAATCTGTGTGGAGCATTATTACATTAAATACGTAACTGAGAGTTATAGCCTGAATTTTTACTTTAACATTTTTAATATAATCTATAAACTATTCTGACATATTATTGGAATGTTATCAATTGCAAAATGTATATTTTTTATAAGGCAATGGAGAAATATAAAGGGAAATATTAACAAAATTTGATCAGCATAATAGTACATTTAACCACACTGTGGCCATTTTGTTACTTTCAGGTATTACTACGATCATTTTAGGACTTAAAACACCCTCATAGTACAGATAAAAGTAGCTTGATGAGTGCAAAGTGCTAAGAGAGCAAACTGTCTACTTAAACTCCATTGATACTGTATTAAATATTATCAAACTGTAAATAATTCTTAATGGACGAATTTTAGATATTACCACTTTTCATGTATTTATTTTGTAACCTTGTCATGATAATAATATTTAAGGGCAATCTTCATTTATATTCTTAATGAAAAAGTAAATGCCTCTAAACAAAACTCAACGGAATATATATTCAATTACAGGATAATGCGTATTATAATACGCGTTAAAAAGTGTATTATAAGTTGAATATATCATCCAACTGAATATGCAATATTCTGGGTTACCTTTGCCTTCTCCCATGTCTATTTTTGGCTATCAGACCTTGTTAGTATGCCAAGTGCTTGACTCAGCTTCATTAGTGTGAGGCATCATCAGGTGCCTATTGTGTGTTCTACATTGAAACTCCTATCCATCCGTTTTTAATAAGACTATAGAGTTCTTGAAATTTTAGGAAGTAACGTTTATACAGCAATTTAAAAAGTATTATTTCATTCTCAATGGTAAAATCTTTACTTATGGTAGTATACAATGAATCCAACTTATTGATTTACTTACACTACTACTGGAAAAGTATAAATAGTAGACCTTGATTTTTTGGAACTTTAGGCATTTTCAAAAACAAGAGAAAATTTATTAAAGAAATTAAATTAAACATTTCCTTACTATTGGATGGGCAAGATAAGTAAAATGTTAGGCCATAACGCATACCTTACCTTTCTTTTTTGTACTGTTATAAGAGCTATGTCGAATAAATTTCGGATTACTTTGGAGGAAAGGGTAGAATTTTAATGTGATTATCAAAGTAAAAATGTATTATAAGATTAGATATTGAATTCATCGTTCTCACGAACTCGCGTTATATTGTACAATCCCTTAAATTTGTGGTATGTTAAAATTTATGGATTATGGTAGATTTTGTTTCCGGAACCAGAGGGAGTGACTGTGTAAAATTCTCCAAAATTCCTTTACGGTGATTTAAATAGACATATTTCTATGAAATATAATTAAAAACCTTAGTTGAGAGGATTTAAAATATCAATTTTATTTTAAGCAAAAGATCCAAGCTAAATATGAAATAAATACTCCAACATTTATATTTTAAATAACGAACGAGAGCAGTTTTACTTGGTCTTCTACAGAGCTTTAGTTTACTGAAAAAAAAACAAAGTAAACGCGTTTAATAAGTTACTATCTGTGTTCTGTCTACTATCTCCTTAGAGTCACATAAAAGTTATCATTTTTATTAATGGGAAAAAATCTGTATCCTTATCTCTTTCAATTCAATTACATCCAGTGCACTAAGCACTGGCGTTACGATCTCCCTGATTTCGCTAACAAGATATTCATGGTCTCTGAGGACACGTTTTTACTGGAAAGACTCTCTTTCTCTGCAACATATCAGAGAGATCACGAACTAGATAACAACACACAGGTACTCTGTCGTGCTTAGTAGGATTGGCTTAGATATAACCAACATCAGAAATGCTTATCAACTTAAACATTCATAAACCCACTCCATACAACCTCACTGCCCAAGAAGCTTAGGACATCCAACTGGAATATGATTGGCCGACAAGATGTTTCCAAATATTCCTGAGACGGGCTACGATCATGAGGAGGATTCCCTAGCCTAATCTGGGATTTCTCCACCGTGTGACCTGGATGTTTCCTTTTTTCTGTAATAGGTTCCAAAACATTGATACTAAAAACATTGAGAGCACAGCTTAGTAACAGTTTGCTTTACCGTTTTAAGTGTCAAAATACTAACGTAAAGCGTAAAGTATTTTCTGGACAATAACCTTACTTCAATGCTATATAACATAAAATAAAACCTATGTTACTGATACTTTACATCACTGGAACGATGGCAAAAATAAAAAAATCCTGTTTCCTTAAAAATCTTTTAATTGTCAAAACAAGAAGACTAAAGTAAACATCAATGAAAACCAAAATATAATACCGAAAAAGTGTACAGAAACATGTATAGATACGTATATATACAAACTACCTATGTTACATATTTTGAGCTAATAAATCTTGCTAACGATACTTATTTATAGGTAATTCAGTACGAACAATGAGTAACGTTATTAACCACACTACTATATTTATTTACAGTGGATTCAATCTTTAAAATACAAAATAATATGTTTTATACTAAAATTTCAATTCAATTTTCGTCTTACTCTGTTTAGATACTAATATACAGAGGTGCTGAATAGTCTTGAAACGATCTAATATTTTTTCTACTAGTAAAACTACAAACACAAAACATAGAATATAACCATATAATATAAGTACAATATACAAACACCTATTGTAAAAAGTATTCGGTGTTTTGCTATTCTTCTATGGGAACGGTCTACAAGGAGTCAGTAACAACTTTTTAAAGGGCTAGTCAAGAAAAGAATTATTCATCAAACCGCACATAAAAAACTTTATTCGTTACAAAACGATGGCGGTTCAAATATTTTAAAAGTATACTTTAGCAGAAAACGATTCAGGAGCTTGCCTTAATTATTTTAATTTGAAATTTAAAATGTTAGTGATTAACCACTTCTGTTGCTGTTGGTATTAATACCAATAGCAACACAACATTCTTTAACTTCCACATAAGATAATTTTTGACACTTTCTAACGCCGCCATTTTGTTTCGGATTAAGCTTTTGAGCAATAAGTTTTTGCACGATAATGTACTAAATTAAGACCTTTAAAATGGTATGCACATCAACGTATGCTTACATTTAAGACTTTCAATTGAATCCTGGCCTTTCTGAGGTGGTGAAGAGCTAATGATTGCATCAAAAAGTTCAAATTTATGCCTTATCACACTGTATAAAGTTTTATTTTTGTACGTTTACGAGTAAAGAATATCTTAGGCCGTTTCAAAACTTTTCGGCACCTCTTTATATAGCTGTTTAACAATATTAAACCCTCTCAGGTACCTTTTTTTTCTTCATGGGAATAATTCTATTAAGATACATACACACTTAAGTTAAAATCATCAGTTTGGCAACATTTAGGAGTATTAAGAATTGGGACATACCTACGTAATCTGTTACAAAATACATTTGCAGATTAATCTCTTAATGCTAAGTACGATAATGATGTAATTGAAATAGACACCGATGTCGTAAGACCTTACACCTTTTAGAGTCACTGAGAAAAACGAAAATTTAAAATGAAGCTCTTGTTTATTGAGGAATGCACATCAAAAAACTAATCTAAGATATTGCAAAGAGTTGGGTTCTTAGCAGTATAAATTTAGAATAAGTAAATGTACGAGATGAAAATTATAAAGTAAAGTAAGAGCTCTTAAAGCGAAGTTGAATTTCGCCTGTTGTCTGAAAACAATAAAGTAACAAGAGATAAGGATTGTAGTCCTCGAATTGTACAAGAGTCTCGTTTTGTATTGTTTCCGCTAACTTAATATCTATTACTTGAATTCTTTTACTTACACAATAATACCTATATATTCATAATACGGTGTAGCCTATATATATATATATATATATATATTGTTTAATTACATTTGTTTATAAAAACTATTATTAAATTTAGAAATTTAAAAAATAATTTTTAATATTTTATTCTTTTATGTAATAGTTATTTCCTTTTATGAAGAAACAAATCTTCAAAGTAGTATAATTAATAGTATCTGAATAAACTACTTAATACTTAGTTCATGTTGATGGCATGAAAAATAAAAATTATTTACAAAAATATAGTAATATAAGAATATTTGGCTGATAATTTACTGTTTACAATATAAAGGTCACTGTCCAAGAGTTCGTTTATAATTAAATAATTTGTTTCATAAAAATAAGATTATAGGTATTTTTTACAATTTCTATACACAAAGTATTAGGAGTACTAGAATAAGGAACCCAAGGACACAAAGAGTTTATTTAACTCATTCATTTAAATCGTATTACAGAAAAATGCTGAACTCATATTTTAACATTAGTGGGAATTATCGTTTTAAATTATTATTAACGTTATATACATTTGGTAAAATTTGCTGCATAAAATTTGATTACTAAATATACAGATTCTTTTAAGAGGTGATTAAGTTTGATATTGGAACACACTACAGAATCCCTAATAACGCTGAGTGTTCTCATTAATTTGGTCGAGCTCAATTGCATGTAAAAATCACTCATTCGGAAGACATGACGAGACTATTATATAAAATCAATGTAAATGGATATTATTACCAGCAATTTTAAATTATAATAAAGAGTCACTACTTTATGGAATTAAACTCTACCTTAAGAAAAGAATGTAAAAATAGCATTATACAAGCTATATTCTTATACCTTGTATACCTTAGTATCCCACTCATACAGAATATTATAGTTGCCTAGGAATAAGCAAATATCAATTTATTTACCGAATATATTACTTTTATGTGTAAATGTGAGCATATATGATGAAGAACTCAAAAGGAACAAACATATAGTTTTTGTGACTGTGAAATCACACGTTTATTCTCAATTTTTTTGCATGATATTTTTGATAGTATGTTTAATTTTACTGCATACTTACGCAATAAAAGCTCTGTAAGAATTAGAGTAATTTATTTACACAATATAGTTCAAATGTTTACTGTGCAAGTCAAAACATCACTATCAAAAGTAATTATTATAAAAAAGCAACAGAAAAACTGTTTACAATAGAGCAAACAATCTAAAGGTAAAAAACACAATAAATTCTTCAAACAATTTTAAGTTATTCCTACTACAAAATAATCGGTCTAATCAAGATATGGGTATCACGAGAGCCTCGTGGAGACTGTAGAAAGCCTTCCCGATCAAGCCGCATACTTAAGCAACAAAAGCTCTGTGGGACTTAAGATAATATTTTGCTACAAATTATAACTACTGGTGCATTGCTAAGTTAAAGTTTCCTTATATATTCTTATCAGGAAAACTTTATTCTATAACTGCCTATAAATAGTGGCGAGAGAAACAAATTTAATTTTCTAATATGTTCCATTTACTACACATTTAAAACATTTAATATTACTAAACAAATATATGATAAAATACCACATCGTAACGAAATATAAATATTGAGATAATCTGTAAAATTATTAAAATAAATGTTTAAATAATAAATTAACTTTTATTTTTAGATTATTACAACAATTTTTCTAATATTGCCGCACCTTTATAAATATATAAAACGTAATCAAAATGGCATCGTAATTAATTCTTTCCGTAAATTTACAGAATTAATTCGACAGAAAATATAGTATGGAGGTCTAAAAGACGCATTTTGACCTTGTGTTGCTTATTCCAGTACATATATATATATATATATATATATATATATATATATATATATATATATATATATATATATATATATATATAAAACTGTATACTTGGAGAGTCAAATGAATTATGTTTTTTTTTGCTATGCTGCTAAATACGAGTACTAACCTAAATCCTGTTATAAGAAACATTCGCTTTTAAAGTTAAGTATATTGTACACATTGTTGAGATAAACCGTGTACGCAACATGAAAGGAAATGTATTTTTCCCTCTGGGACGGCAATCTATCCTCAAAGCGAGTTGTCCCTAAACCAATTCACAAAGTCAACAAATCACAGGCTACCTGTCCTCTTTATCCCCGCAACAGTCAAGTAAATACATGTGTATTTTTCAGTTATTGCGACTATCATCTTCTATACACTGTGGAGATTTACACATTAATAAAACATTTTTCACGAATTGTTTCCATGGTTACATCTTAATATTTACTTCTTGTGTAAAAATATTTGAAAAAAGGTGTTTTTATAGCAGTAACACAAAATTGTCACAAAAAGACTATGCAGAAGTATGCAAAAATTATACGTGTATTGTTAAGGAAAAACAAACTCATTTCACTGTTATCGGTACAGAGAAGAGCTGCACTTAGGGTCGCCTGCGCCTATCGCACCGTTTCCGGTTCGGCCGTGGCGGTCGTGGCTGGGGTGATTCCTATTGATCTGCTGGCCATCGAGAGACAGACCGTCTTCCGGGAGGCTGCCGAGCGGGGTAGAGAGGATGCCTTGGCTGCTGCCAGGGTGGAGACTCTGCAGGTTTGGCAGCGGAGGTGGACGGAAGGATCGGACGGTCGCTGGACCTTCCGTCTCATTCGAAAGATTCAATCCTGGATAGATCGTGGCTACGGGGAGATAGATTTCTACCTGTGTCAGTTCCTGACGGGGCACGGTTACTTTAGGAAGTACCTCTACAGGATGGGAAAAGTCAGGTCGCCTCGGTGTGCCTACTGCCCGGAGGAAGATGATGATGTTCATCACACCTTCTTCGCTTGCGGGCGCTTCACCGAGGCCAGGCGAACGGTCGCCACCACAGTTGGCGATGTTTCGGCAGAGACCATTGTGGAGATGATGCTGCAGAGTGAGGACGCCTGGAACGCAGTCACCACTCATGTACATGCGATCCTTCATCAGAAGCGTGAAGACGGTTGCCTGGCTGACCCCTAGCTTCCGAAACATGTAGCTTTGTCCTGGTTGGGACATAAGACACACGGACCAGGCAAGATGTCATCCGAAAGGGTTCCGGCCTGGGTCCCTCCGTGGCCCTTAGGGGGTCTAGTGGGTAGTCCGCAAGGGAGTCCCACACTCCGTGCGCAAATGCATTCCCCCTACGTTAAAAAAAAATCATTTCACTGCGGAGAATGACTTTCAGAGTGGGTGGAGCTCCCGTAGCCTTCAACTCTTGCTAGCCTGGTCATGAGGGTGTTCTGTCCCTACTCGCTTTGACAGGAAGATGCCTGAAACAGAGCTAGTAACCCCTAATTCCAGGTGACATGACTAATAGTGCTTGCTATCCCTAATAAGTTGATGTCGACAGGAGACGGCACCTACCCCCACCTTACCCATACTAAGTATCGTACTCTGTTTAAAGTTTGTTATTGAAGATGGAAGATTTGAAAGGATATTAGGATTTCGCACAATTGCCATCGTTATACGTTGAAAAGGTACACACAACGTTTCAAGAATTGCAATCTATCCTCTTCATCAGGTTGAGGAGATTTTCTGTTCTTTATTTTTGTATTCATTAATACCTCCCCCTGACGAAGAGGATAGATTCAAATCCTCGAAACGCTGAGTATCGAGCTACTCCTGGAAGCAAGTGCAAAATTCCGTTTACTGCTTAGTGCAATCTTTTTTGTACTATGTGGAAAAAAATACTAATGAAACTCGAACATCAATAATTTTACTCAGAAGCCATAGACTGTACAAAATGTGTTAAAATATAATGAGGATCCAGTGTACTTACATAATTATTCATTTGCTTAAAATTAATCGCCACAGTTTCATTGAAATCGAAAGTTTTTACTAAAGCAATAACAGTTAACTGAGATAAAAGTGAAGATGCGATGAGCCAAAACACCTATGTTCACGAAAAACGTACCTTTCTAACACTGATAATGCCAACAATGAGATTATGTAGGGTTACTTTGCTGAGAGCTCAGATCATCACAATTACTGCATTTATCCGAGGTCTTGTTGTCACACAAAAGAGAATGAGCATTTCATTCGTTCCCCTTTACAAACGCTCTCTAATTATGCCAAGTTAAGATATAGTAGAATTTTTGGCTTTGACAGTCCTGCTTAAACGCCTCGCCGTAAAGGTATTGCAGATTGAATGCCTTTTATAATCGTTGTTAAGACTTTAATAGTTATTAGGATTATAAAGTTCTACATCTACTCAAGACTGTACTTAAAACTGTTGCAGCTATTATATTTATGTGATAAATATTATTAATCAATTTTGTATATTGGGCTATGCATTTAATTAATAATAGTCTTTACAGAAAAGAACAGTAAATATTAACACTACAAGGTTTACGAGTTAATGAATTTAATGTAATAAAACAAACCTGCATTAGCCATGGAGTGCAAATTTGGAAAGCGTTAGGAAACTTGCGGCTGAACTAACTTTAACCAAAGCCCAGCACTTAGAGGAGTTTGGTAATGAAATGTAACATTGTTAAGTTACGAACCACTCTCAGTGCCCGTTATCTATTGTCTTTGTCTTTCGGCGATGTTGGTACTGCCGATTATATGTAACTTACCACTGTATTTAACCTTACAAAACATATTATTAAAATTACCATAAAGGCAATAAAATTAATAAAGAGATATCAGAACACTAAAATTTTTAATTTAAATCCCAATCTATCAATTTTTGTGGAATATTCATAATGTGAGGACCAATAACAAGTTACCAACAAGATTTTAAGGCTACTTTCCCTAGTCCAAATTAAGGTATCCCAGTACACACTTCTATTGTATAGGTAGGTAGGTAGATGGGATGCCGCGATTCTGCTACTACAGAAGCAAGGGTCAAGGACATCGAAGGTAAACCTGCTTGACCACGACAATACGATTGTGGCTAGATTTATGCTTGCAATGTTCGGATACTATCGGTCAACTCTGTTGGCTAAGTCCTCTCCAAGCTATTCTTTATAAATAACCACAGATGATATGACTTAATAACATACGACATTATCCAGAATTGTACTGAAATCAGGCACTAAAACATCTCTCAAAATATTTTTAAAAGCTACTGCATTAGACAAAAAAGAGGAATATTATCTCAATTGTAAGATAACGTCTGAATCATTTCATTTGCCACGGGCCAGTAAAATCCTTTAATGAAAGTTAAATTTTGAAGTTACGTAATATTTCACGTATATCTCAAGTCTTTTTCATATAACTATTAAACCCTGATATTTGAGTTCATATATATTCAGTTTTCAGAGTTATGATATTTTATTCAAAAACAACGAATAAAACATAAATTTCTTAACAGACGATTTCCAACTATCTCAGTCCTTTATTTCAGTTTAAATATCACTACCTTTATTTTTTGTACAATATTAAGTTATAAGAAGACAAAATAGCTATAATTACTCGTAAATTCGAGAGATTTTACCTCATACAAAAACAAAAGACATTTATCACTACCTTTATTTTTTGTCCAATATTAAGTTATAAGCCAAAATAGCTATAATTACTCGTAAATTCGAGAGATTTTACCTCATACAAAAACAAAAGACTTTATTTTCTGTATTATTGCAACAAAGAACTGTTGGGAGTAATTTTATTTATTTTCTAAACTTCATATTTGATACTGTTTTCCCCATATTTCTATTATAATTGAATAAAATATACAAGTCATATTTTTTCATTTAAAATGTTCACAGATTACGCATTTGTCCTTTCTGTCAATCATTACAATACTAAAAATGAACATTTCATAAAACTTTCAGCTGCACTCAAATGTCGAGTTTTTACTGCTAGTCATGTCCTTTCTGACATAAAAGAGCTCTTTATGTTAAATCTTTCACACCTGTCTTATTTTATCTAGAATATTCGATATAATATTATGTTTTAAAGCTGCTTAAAGTGATTTTTTTAACCATACTTTCGGTAGGAGTAGCCTAATGGTTATGCAGAATTTATGCATTTAATACTTATAAAATTACTGTAATTTTGAAATATTATTTTGTAACCACGAAGCACAAAACTATGGAACCATTTTCGCTGCACAAAAGGAACAATTGATATTTCATACTGCAATGCTATATGCAAACCCTTAACAAAATTATTTGGATACTTAAACCGTAATACTTTCGTACAGTGTTAATATTGTTTCCTACAAGAATCTCTCCAAACAAGTTAATAATTTTATTCAACCCAATATATAACTTTTTTTTAAAACTCTAATAACGAATATACCCCTATATTATCATGCACAAATATAATGTGTGTTAATAACTAATAGGTTATGTAATTGTTTAAACTACTCGCATGCATGTTAGTATGATAAGAGATCTTTGATGCGGTACAATTTCTTTAATCTTTACTGAAAAATTTAAAATGATTTCTGATAGTCAGTAATTGCATGTCCAACCCCTGCAAGAGACACATGAACCAAACTCGAACTTACTCAGAAGATATATTTACAGCTGCTGGCGACAGTTAGCCGAGACACAAGTTTCGCCAAGTGTTTGGACGACAACGTGGCTAACTAAGTGAGTCTGACACATGCTTTAACTGAAACTAGAGTTAGAGCCTGAATATTAGTTTTTGATAATATATTATTATATTGTGATTTTAAATAATGTTATAAGGCCACTACGGTAAGAAACTTTTTTTATATTACATTTCTTAGTTCCATTTATATACCGTAATCAGCATTGAGTCATCTCTCATATTTTATTCATTGTTTGAGAAATACAAAAATCATATAAGATAGGGAAAATAAGACACAAGATTGAAAAATTAACTCAATATTTTTTAACTAAAAGATTGGCATGATACATGTAAAAAAGCATAGTGTTTTCTTTAAGAAATAGCCAAAAAATCAGAAACAACTTAGAGTTTTAAGAAAACACCTTTATTACTCACTCATATTGCACACTTAAATCTCAAGGTTTTTTTACGGATAAAATGAGGAAATACGGTGTGTTACCGTTAAAAATATTTTATTAACAGAACCGTGTTATAGATAATTATATAAAATTGTTGACGACGAATCGTGTTATATTTTGTGATTGTAAAATAAATGTAATTGACAATAAGGGCCATCAGTGGGTCTTACGTAAGGAATTACGAGTACGTAAATAAAAAAAAATTGTTGCTCTATCCTGCCGTAACGGTTTGGTATGTGGGTTCGTTCAAAATAGTCGGCAACCCATGGAAACTTGTTTCCAACTTGTTGACAGGATTAGGCTTCGCAGATCTGCTCATATAAATATCTTCTTCATGAGAGGAAAAAATGAATATATTGTGGCACCAAAGTTTCTTAAACTTGAAGAAAATTAAAAGTGACAAAATTAGATGCTCTATGACCGAAATAGGCTTTTCAGTCCTGTGTGTGTGTATATGCATATATGAATTTAATTGATCGGAAAGGTAGGTAAAATAAATTATACCACAAAAATACAATTTATAGAAATAAATATACATTTTTCAAAGTATTTTCTTCATTGTGCAACAAGGCACATCCAACATTGGCGTTGTAAATACAATCCACTCCAACCAGAAGTGCTCATACACATGCAAAGGCTACGAATCGCGGGTTCTAAGTCGCGGGTTAATGCTAGTGTTTGTTTTTAATATCAACAAAATATATTTTCCTAATTCGGAGTACACAACAGTAAACTAAACACAATGGACACAATTGTAATATAAAATATAGGAAACGTATTAAAGTATATTATTGGTTATGAAGAAGTATTAAAGTATACTATTTTACATTTTGTTCCTATTGGTATTTTCTTTCGATGTTTGAGAACTCACCCGCAGAGAACCGCTCTCAGACCACGCTGCCCCAGGGAGCTACTAGGACGTGGCTTTCTTTTGTCTTGACTTCAGAACTATTTATGGTCAGCTTTTTCAGGTTTCACTTGAATACTGATATAATATTTTTGTTTTGAAAATAGTTTTGTGTATTTATTTTAACAAAAAAAGATATACAAACAGCTTTATTTCATTTACAATAAAATCAAAATTCGCTGAACGTTTATTAGAAACTGGACATAACTACAAAAAAATTTAAAAGAAGATGTAAACTTTGGATATCAAAAGGAAAGTAGAAACGTTAAACACGAAAGAAGAATTACATATTTAACAAAATTATAACAAAGATCCTCACAACATATTAAATAGTAATCTGAAAAATAAGACAAATCCTATCTTTGAGAAAATATTAAACACGGAATACTAACCAAAATTACAACTGTGTCACATAAATTTAACATCTGTTTAAATGGTCCATATGTGCATATTAATTTGTTTGTTTACTAATTATATTTAGTTAGAAGTTAATGTACACAATGAAGATTTTTTATACCGAAAAACGTGTCTAAAATAAAATTAATATTTTAAAAGGCTTTTAGTTCACGATTAATTATTCTTATATATATATTCCGGAGCCCCACACCGTACCACCCTGCCGTTAATAGGGCGCATAAGTTACATAAATGTTGATTGCTCCACGCAGGTCTAATGGGCTACCCGCTATGAAACGCCCTCTACAGTTCTAGATGATAAAGCCGTATAAAGGTGCATATTTACTGAAACGAACTTCGCAATAGATGTAACTCAGTGATAGTAACTCGTTATATCAAATCATACAATTGGCTCCATTGTTCTTGACGTAACTCCTACTGAGGTGGCTAGTAACTATAGTGAGCATGGTATGAGGGAAGTTTAAGCTTTCAGAGGTATAAGAGTTAAAAAGATATTGCAGTGCGTGTATTGATATACAATATCCATATATAAAATAACGTTTATTCAATTATAGTCTTCAGCTAGGAACTAGTACCAGTTTTAGATTAAATGATTATTTATGAATTTTATATTGTTGAACATATATTATTTTGACTAGAAATAGTTTTAGTACTGGAAGTAAGATCAGTAGAACACTGTAATACTAGTAAAGGATCAATAAATTACAAATATAATGGTGTTTATTATGAATTTATTATGCATTGAACGCTTAACTACTGAGAATTGATAATCGGTTAGTTCGTGATTAATTAACCAATAATAATGTTCTAAGTGTTTGAATATTCAGTAAAATAAAACTTCTTCACCACACCAGTAAAGTTTACTAGAGCTAGGAACAGTTCCCGTGAGGGCAACTCAGTAAGTTACTGCCAGAGAGCACGGGCGGTGTTATGGCCGATGGTGAAGTGGGGTACAGTGTTTACCGGTAGAATTTATTACTGTTAACAGTAAAAAAAAAACACACTTCACTATAGTAAAATGAATATATGAACGGTTTTTAATGTATAAATTATCTTTATAACTCTTGTTGGACTGAATCCTCTTTTATTGGACTTTGGCTTTGATTGTGACCACTTTCTTAGTAAACTTAAGGTTTATTCTAAAACCAAATATGTTACTTTATAAGATATTGGCACTAATATTTTTGTAAATCACAAAAATATTTGTAACACTATCTAGAATAAACTATGAAATGTTTTTTTGGAGATAAATAGGGCTACTGCAGGAATAAGAGGCAATTAACAAACATCTAGAATATGGACTTAGAGTATACGAGTAAACTAAGATTAACCCGCATTTCGTGTCAGAATTATTGATGGTATGGGCGCTGCAATTAATCAAGGAAACTTGTTATATGAGTGAGGTTTTTATCTACAATTTTCATTGTATTAACTCTTATAAGTTTTTAAATTTGTATTCTTATATATGGTGATATGTACTGCTAATATGGGTGAGAGAAATAAAATATTCGTTAATATTGCATGTTAAGTAAATTCTTCTTACTATACCTAGTAACAATGTTGGAGTATGCCACTCCACTGATCGCGTAATAGCTTTGCTGAGGCTGTTTGCATAATTTAAAGTCGATAGTAGTTTAACATTTCGAATGTTATTTGGATAGAAAGACGGATGGCAATCATGCGGAAAAGAAAAGATGCCCTCCCGGCAGTCAACAGAGACATTGAGCTAGTCTACTGAGAGATAGGCGAGTGTCGATCAGTCACACCCTATGATCGGACATGCACTGTGTTATATAATGCACTATTGCTACGTTTTAATGCAGTGTCATGCTAAATTAAAAATTTACCGATGAAAAATTTCTTCAGATGTTTTCCGTAAAGTTACGATATAATGTTTTACTACGTCACATGTTAAAATATCATGTGATGGTAGTTAGAGTATTTACAAATGAATGAATGAATAAATGATTATATTCCTTCCAAAATAAAACAAAGTTAATATACAAAAAAATTTAAATTTTGGAATAACCTGGTAACTTTTACAAGTATTGTGGCCAGTATAAACATTGCAAAATAAAATACACTGTTTGTGTCAGAGTCCAGTTTCTTAACGTGCTTCAACAGCCGAGTCACTCTCTGTGGCATCTGTGTCTTAACCACTAGCATTCGGCTTATCAATACACTTCTATACCTTACTCACGAGATAACAACTGGCTTACAATATATAACAAACAAAAATATGCTTCCACAGTAACAAGTAAAAATAAAAATAAATACCCAGCAAATATACAGTACACAATGTTAGGTTACTAAAAAGTCTGTAGGTTAATAATTTATCTCGAGTTATCGAGTGAACAGACTGATAAATAGACAAACAGATATAAATATGCAAATAATATTTTAATCCCTCAAGTATACATAGGTTTCACTCAATATAAAAACTGAAAATTTAGAAAAACACTACAGATAACAAAATTTCGGGCGAATTACTCAGCGTAACTAACATGGACCTTGAAAAATATATTAGGAGTAAAATATGTTTCTATAATAATCAAGAAAAGTATGTTTTATTTGATTAATCTAATAATTTATATGATTTAGATAATATAATAATCTATCTTTAAACATTAGCAAGAGGATCAAAGTATATGTCCTTAATGACTAGAATTACATTACAGTAAAATTGGCATATAAATTTATTCATTAATATGTATATTTATATTTCAGGATTGGAGGTTTATCATAATGCTATGCGTGCTATTGATTAACAATAATGTTTGTTTGTCTATATTAGTCTATATGAGTAATTTGAATGTTAATAATGATAATTATTGGCAGCTTAATTTTGATCATTATTTACTATATTAGTTAATTAAAAATTAAATTTGTATATATATTTATATCATGGTGTTTTTGATGAAAAATATACTACTTGTAATTACCACACTAATGTTACTAAATAAGTATATTAATTTAGTAAACTCCACAATTAGTAGTAATTACTTTTAAATCCCTTGCAGACAATCGGGCGTATAAAGAAAAAGGAATAAACCTACATAAAGCGATGTGAATTTGTCAGCTCACTGAGTCGTGATATAGAGTAAGGGTTAAACAAACCGTGTATACCGCAATGTTGGGCTATATCTCATCCTCAGTATCTCTATGCCATATGCTCTTTGTTATCAACTCTATACAATATGAGTAACTGTGTACAAAGCGTACGATCACAATGTATAATATACATTCACTAGGGATTGGATTATTGAATTGGCTATCAATATACAAATTTAAGTAACTAAAAAATATTAGAGTTGATTAAACGTGCCTAATAAAAACTACTTTGTATTATTGTGAGATTCTCTTTAGGGCAGCACAATTATAGTCATTGGTTAGAGGATGCCTAAAGGATGTTTCCTAGTATGTAAGTAAAAACAGTTAGCAATATGAATGTTGAGTGCTCCAGTTCACCTTCCTCTTAGTGCAGTGTTGGAAATCTGACGCTGTCACAGGCTTTAATCCTGAAATTTTAAGTTATTTTGTCTGAATTAATCGAAAAAAGACGAATAAGTTCAGAACGATCTACAATGCAATTATTTCTACATCAAATACACACAGACTATGAAAAATCGTAATCTATGTGAAGGAATATTCTCATAGTATCGTGAGGTGCACAATTAAGCTCGTTTCGTACTTCTTCGACATTTTTGTAGATCTCTTGAGAAAAAAAAATGCCTCCACATTCCAGGAGTTAATTCCGTAATAGCGTCAAACTTCAGACGCTGCAATAAGAGGAAAGTGAACTCGAGCTAAACTCAACATTCACATTGAATCATTACCTCCCACCATAGCTACGTTAATTAGCAGTTTTAAAGTGAAAAGAAATAAATCATAACTTTTTAAAAACCTAACAGTAGGGTTAACTTATAGGGTATAACTTAATACCCTATATGTATATATATATATATATATATATATATATATAGGGTATTAAGTTTCCATATTAGGTGTAAATAGGTTTTAAAGTTTTTTTCTGAAATATAGGTGTACTTAGGTCAGATATATTTAGATATAGATATAGTAACTATATGTTGGAGAACGCGTCCAATTTCACCCTTTCCAATTGGAAGTCCAATTAGAACTAACTCTTTCTCCAAATTAATATTAGTAATAATTTTGAAATCTCAGGTTACATACCTTGGCCTTAAATATTTAAAAATGTTTCGTATTATATTTTGAAACTTTATATTTTCAGAAACGCCTCGTGCTATGTTTTTCAAAAATTTTATATTCTTTCACGACCCCATTTTACATCTAACTTTCATTACTTTCCCTCTTGTACTATCCAATGATCAATACATATTAGTTCATATTACACGTTTTTTTAAAGGATAACAAGATTTCTGAAATTTACCATTATTATTTGTTACAAAAGGTATAACACAACGTTTCGAGGATTGTAATCTATCTTCTTCGTCAGATTTTTTTTGGGGGGGGGGAGTTATTAATCCGCACAAAAATATAAATAAGAAAAGAAGGTAAATAAAGTAATTCTAACATACCCGAAAACTGCTTAGAGGTCCAGTCCAGGCGTTGTCCCTGCACAAAATGCAAATCCCGAGCATTAGTCACGAGTACGAGTATCACAATCAGAATACTAAGTTATAATTTTTCTTATGTATCTGGACGTGTAAATTAAACATAACTTTAGTATTAGACTGTTACAAGGGTCTAAATACTAGTAATTCTTACTTAAATCTGGTTAAACCCCAGAATAAAATTAAGTAACTCAAATACTGAATTAAAAAAGAAAAAATCTATTTTATCATATTTTGGGAATATAAATCTATTACTAAAAATGTACAGAAATGGTTTGGCTTTACCTAATTTCAATTATGTGAAGTAAACTATATAACAGCTTATATAAGGAGAAATACAGGCAGTAATTATTCCCTTTATGAAACGACTACAAATTAGAAGCAACTCCTCATATATAGTGAACAAACATAAACTGCTTGAATGTGAGGTATATTCTGAATTAATTTAAGCAAACGACACTCAACCATTATCTCACATGTCATTCTCACGACACATTCATCTCACACATGTCATCTCCAACAATACATCAATTGTGTATTTACTCGTATTATGCCGCATCATAATGTTTTAGTGCACTATTCACAGATAATATAAGTGACGATACTATTTAACAGCATAATGTCATCATAAAAGATTGGAATGAGATCATAATGAAGTTATTAGTTACGGAAAAATTGTTTTATGTAAATTAGAATGTAATATAGGCATAAATTAATACTATTTAAATAGTTATGAAAGGAATATAGTTCCCTTTATAAAATTATAATGTCAATAATTAAAAAATTCAGAAATCTGAGATTTAAAAAATATAAAATAGGTATGAATTGTGGTACTAATATTTTTTAGTATGAGCAGAAAAGGATAGCATTACTTTAAATTAATCAAGCAAAGAAGATTATTGACTATTGTGAAGGTAAATAATCGTACTAATGTGTACCGATTAAGAAAGTAATGAAATAATCACATTTTATACGTCTATTTATATATATTTTTTCAAAAAATATTTGTAGTGTAATCTTGTGAGAGGAACAGTTAAGTAAACACTATTCAATATGAACCTGTACAAACTTTATCCAATATTTTCTACGTCAGAGTTTGTCTCCAACAACGCCGCTGACAAACATCGACTGTACTGCGATGAACGTGTCAATAGCTCTGGAGGTTTTATGTGTGTTGATGTGTCCTGAATATTGCGTATAAACATGAGTTCAATAAACAAGTGGGAGTAGTGAAAGTGTGAGTTGATAAACCAAGTATTTCCAATTGCTGTACGTTGTAGATATAAGATAACGTAATCAAATAAAGAAAATATACATGTTCCACATCGTTTCAATTCTGCTGAAACAATAAACCGTCCAGGAAAATCCTACTTTTCCTTGTAAAGTAAATGTTTTTGTTTCAATTATGGAGAAACATACTTTTAATAACTTATCGCAAATATTTAAAACTACGTGATTTTTTATTCCTTATCCATCCTTTAGGCGTAGTATTTAATCACAAACATGTAATTTTACATGTCCACTTGTTATACCTAATATTAACACCGTAGTATTAATAGCTTCATTTGTATACTATTAGTATTCCTAGCCTGAACACATTAGTAAGCTGTGTATATGAGTATACTTGAGTATTAAAAACTTTGAATACAAAAATTATGTACTAAATACATCAACTTAACTGACATTAAACAAATCAAAACATTATATTATCAAATTGCGATGATATTTGGTCCAAAGACAAGGCCGATAAATAAGGAAGAAGGCGGTATTTAGCGATGCTCAAAATGTTTAGTCGTAGAAGAACATATACACCACTGAACACACCATCAGGACGGTTGTAGCATATATGATTATCGAGTTAAACAGATTTGAAAGTATATTATTTAAGCCTTGTCATAAACCACCGTATTTTAGCAGAAAATTGACGACTAAGTAAACCGACCGTGCCCTGTGTATTCGCAGGATGGAAATGTATTCAAAAACCTATTCACAGAAAATTTCAACAACAGATGAAACTCGATTGTGTATTTAATCTGTCTTTAATATTTCAGATGATATTATACTTAGACCTGTGATAATACTTTTATTTACATGTACTGGAATGGCAATCCTAATCAAACAAATTGCTTCGATTTTACAATAACCTGTGTCGTGCTGGTTTTATAATCACCATAAATTAAGAAGCTTAACTGCATTTAAAATATTTATATCAATTTAAGAATACATAATACATGATTCTAGAGACGAAAGGGTTCACCTGACATTCACGTGTTTTTCGTAAATCAACTATTGACCACAAGAATTATTGCATCAAGAAATACGGTAATGTTCAATGCAATCTGTGACTCATCTTAGAAACATTACATCTAATAATATCATGTTCAACCTCCCTGGAATATATAAAGCTGTTTGGATTCTTTTCAAGGGAAACATGTTTCCACAATAATGAATGAACTGTTTTGTTTGTATGCCAAACTTCATTGTATCAGTTTTGGCTCGACTGTGCAACGTTATGTATCAATAGTATCTACCATATTTAGTATGAGAGATAAATACAGAATATATTATTATTATTATTCATTACGGGTGTAGGATTTATGCCTTAGTGAACCTACCATTTTAGGGGCTGGTAAAACTTCTTTTCTGTCTCTCTGCACAATATCTCGAAAAATAAGACATTTATTTCATATTCCATTTGTATTGTATTTAATCCACCTACACCGAAAGTAAATGTTTACTGGTATATTAATGTATATTAATAGCACGTTACTCTTTTATACTCGCATCAAGATTTAATCCCGAAATACAGAACACTCTTTCCAAGTTTTAAGATCTGTGAGATTTTTTTACAAAAGAAGTAATGAAAATTTATATTTTAATCAGTTACAGTAGAATATTTAAATAAATTAATCAGTACTAAATTTATTTAATAAGAAGAAATTACAAATAAACAATTCCGAATTTGCATCCACAATCTTAGATTATGGTGTAAAAACATTTTTACCTTGTTACATTTTCTGAAGCTTTTGTAAAACTCGTAATAGCCTTTTTGATAATTTTATAATAGAACATGATATTTCAACGTTCTATAATATCTTAATAAAAAATTAAACAATTAAAATATAGAAAAAGTACCGTGTTATCTATCCGCTTTAAAGCAACAAAATATATTTGACACTGGAAATAAATGTATGTTAGTTATTTATTGCTGAATCTGGCATAAATAAATAAAACAGTTATATAATATATAAATATATATATATATATATATATATTATTACAGTATATATACATATTTCAATTTAAAGATAAAATATAAATTTTCATGTCTTGTTTTCACGAATGGTGTTTAAATTTTTATTACAGTATATATATATATATATATATATATTTATTTATATATGTACTAAATATATATATATATATTCAAATTTCCAATCGCGAAAGCTAGACATGCAAATTTATAACAATTTTCAATTACAAGCAATCTTTTTTTTTTAATTAATTTGGGGATGAACTGAATATCAAGTATAATCATATAAAATTACTAACTACGAATTGTATCACTTTATAAATGTTTTACCATCCTCTGTAAGATGAAATACAGAAACAGTTGGTTACAATTATGACGTAATACTAAATTTAGTAATCCTGGGGATGAGATTGGGCTCGGTAATCCTTGTCCATTATCGTTCTCGCCTTCAGCGCGGTATTACACCCGATAAGTTTACTGCAGTAATAGACGTTACCACCACATGTAACATTGCTTTGGTAAGCCTATCTAACATGAAACACACAATCAACAGTAATGTTGGTAACAATGCTATGACGTAATACCAGAAGAGCAATCCTGGGGATGAGATTGGGCTCGTTAATCCTTGTCTATTATCGTTCTCGCCTTCAGCGCGGTATTACACCCTAAAGTTAACTGCCTTAATAGACGTTACTATTACGTGTATCATTGCTTTGTTAAGCATATGTAACATGAAACAAACGATAAACAGTTGGTAACAATGTTTATGACGTTATACCAGAAGAGTAATCCTGGGGATGAGATTGGGCTCGGTAATCCTTGTCCATTATCATTCCTGCCTTCAGGGCGGCATTACATCAGATATGTTTAATGCAGAAATTGATGTTACTAACTTTACATGGGCTTGTGCCTTTACATCTATATATGTTGTGATATTCATAAAACTTTACTCAATAAGGGCTTTGGGAGCAAAATGCTCTTTTACAACACTAGTGAAATTTCCATACGAAAAAAACATTAATTTCGAATAATTTTCAATTTTGAAATTTATATTAATACCACAAATTCAGAAGTTTCAGGAAACAACTTCAAATCGTACTTTTTAACATAATAATATATTTAGAATGAAACGTATTTATAATATTTTATAATTTTCATAGAATGTTAAGCCTGCGTATAGTAACTATTTAATAGATATAGCGACAATGGCAAAAAACAAATATCATAAAATCCTTAACACGTGTTTCATGCAACAATTAGAGCACAGAGCTGTTATGATTGATATTTGATAGATTTTATAACATGGATTTAGGTAATTAGCATAACGATAATTAGGTAAGATTACGACGTACCACGTGTCCGGTAACAGGCTTCGCTGAGGTTAAGTTCAAAACTTCAAATCTATAGCTCATTTCATTAGGCTACATATGCTATTACGATACATTTTGAAACATCATATGATTGAACTGATTGTACTTTGTTTTCTGTTATTTATTATTCGAATTTCTCTTTGCAATCTTGTTTACCCATAAATCAATAGAAATATGTTCATTAACGATTAACGTAATCTTATAGAGTAACATGCATAATGACAGAAATCTATGTTGCACCGCACAAAACCACAAGTCACCTGTATCCTTCCTTGTGAATATACATGAGCGCTTTAAAAAATTAATAAATACTTACTTTAATCCATGGAAGAAAGAATTAAGAAAACCATAGGCATTACAAAGATTATATTAAAAGTTTGAGTAGCAAAGGTATGGATTTATATTTTATTTATGAACAAGAAAATAATTCTATATCGGTACAGTACCTTAACAGTTAGTAAGAACACTCATTTCTAATATTAGTTTATTTTTTAGACGAGGCATTAAAAGCCATAGGTGTTATTGTTAGGTGACTCCACAAATAAATATGTTCATTATTTTAACAACCATATTATAATGAAATATCATAAGATGTAAAGGCACATCATAATATAAATTAATTTTTGGAGAATATTATTTTAAAAACTAATATTTTTAAATGTACCAATTTATCCAAGAGTATGTAATATCCTGTGTATATATTTTTTTAAAGTAATATATCGTGAAAACAATATGATCATATTTTAATATATTTGGTTTAAACTATTGGTTATTGGTGTATATTCCTGCATTATCCATTATAATGTATTTAGAATGTTATAACTGTCTGTTTGATAAATTCTATACGTTATAAATCTCTAAATGACTTCTTATTTGTATCGAAATCATATTAAGATTTGTCCATAGAGGAGGTAATACTCCTTGTTTACACAGAAGTAAAGAGAATGATTGTTTTATTAAAAACCAACATGTGTGCTCTAATGTAATATATTTAAATTAGAATTACATACAAGTTATATTCTCCCTGTAAATATATTTTCTGTTATGCTTCACAGTGTTCAAGGTGATGTCTAACATATTACGCAGTTGCCGAGCAACAACATTGAAAGACTCTTGACTGTTCAGTATGCGAGTCGGAATATAACGTCATTGAGTGTCTACTGACGTCATGGCTCTATCTTGTTTATTGACCTCAGCAGAAAGTTCTCTGCATTAGTATCTTCCATAATGTAACCACTTTAATGGTAATAATAGTAAATTACTGCTCTTAAAGTAGAATATATAAAACTATCTACTTTTATTCTAAAATTAAACCAGAAAGTATATTTAAGTGAAGTGTAATAAATATTTCTAATATAATCAAACAAGGAATTGTTATAATTAATTACTAGTTCGTATCATTAATTTTATATTATTACCTCATATGTATTTATTTATGCAGAAGGATTTAAAACGAAAAAAAAAGTTTTAGACGCTTTTCAAATATTTTATCTTATTGACCATATGGACAAAAGAACATATGTATTCATGGAGAATATTGTCTTAGTTATTTCTTAATATGCATAATATATTATTCTTAAAATTCCGTTATATTTTATGCGAGTACCTTAATATTAATTTATTTTAATTAACTGCAAAAGTATAAATTTCAATCTTGTAATACTTTTACATGTCACTATAAAATGGCTTAGACTTATCTTGGATAGTTACGACAAAAATAAAATTTATTTGTTCGGTGTGTTTTAACAATAGAAGGGTTGTGATGGAAACAGGAATTTTCTTGCTATTATTCAAAAAATCAGTAACGCTACGTTTAGAGATCTGCACTGTTACCTCTCCCTCAGATGAATAGTTAACACAATCTAAGTTATATCAATGAACTATTATGGCAAAACTTTGTTTCATTCACAAATATAATTTATTATACGGTTTATTTTCCTCCAATAAGTATGTTCAAACTTTTTAATTCGACAAAACGGAGGTCACGGTTTCTTACTTATATAATAACATTTTTTCATTTTATTTTTATTTATAACATTTCAAATTTCTTTTTATCAGACTATTATAATTAAGGGTAACAGTAATGTTTAAATAGCTCTAGCTGTTTAATGAATAATAGTTATTTAACTGGAATTGTATACGAGACCAGTCGAAAAACAACAAAAAATCTACGCTATTGCTTTTAGAATTTGCTTTTACAAAAACAGAGGTTGAATAATTTGTATCTAAGGAGGATGTAATATATGAAACCTAATGAAGTTACTCGTATTCAAAAACAACAATACAGAGACAACGGTGACGATGAAGTACGTGATGGTGAAGTACTTGTTTCAGGAAATACCTAATAATTCAAACTTTAATCATACATTAGTAGTTGTCCCCGCATCTTGAAACATAAAATATTGTCAACCTTATTTATGTCGAGAGCGACAGAAGTTGTCAAACTGTTGTTTTCTGAGTCCCATTCCGCGTGGTTATATTTTATAGCGAGATTTAATGTTTGGTTAAAACGTGAAAACATCGGAAGTTCTGCATAGCTCTAATATGTATCCTTAGCGTTAAAAATATTTATTCTCGTCAACTGTTTCCTTTAAAATAAATATAAAAGTATCACCTAGCGAAGGTTAATAAACCAAACCATACTAGGTGCTTTATAAGAACATATAACATTTTCCAGGTAAACTACTCCAAAGTGTACACCTTCTATTCTATAACAATTTGTATTTGTTATTTTATTTTAACCTGAAAAGTATGTCTAATGTATATGTCAAAAATAAAATTAATATTGAATAAAATCATAAACAGTAACGGTTGAGTTTGGAAAGACCCAGGTCAATCGTTGAATAAATTATGTTGCTTAGTCTTTACAAAAATTGTTACAGAAGCATTGGTGATTGTTTATTTAGCGTTTATTTTTATATGAAAACAGTGTCAGTTTAAAATTAAACTTTTGCCTTGGACAAACTGTCATCTTTATGATATTTTAAACATGCTCTGTATTATTTTACTCCATTTTATTATTTTTGTTAAGTTTTTATTTGATTTGATACAAAGTTTTTATAAAATTTCTTTTAATTTCTTTTAGTATTCTCAATAGTTTAAGTTTTATAGCCATTAAATTCATAAAGGTGACAATCACTTCAATTTCATGGTTTAAATGTTATTTTCCGTTGATAAATAAAAATATAAAGCCTTCTTGTTACACTGTGAAAAACTGTATTTTTTCATTAAAGGTTATTAATTATTTTTTACATGAATTTCAAGTTTTTATATCGGATTGTAATTAATTGAATAAAACACTTACAACAGCTCACATAGCATAAAAATTTGGTCAATGAAAATAAAAAGCTCGTCACATCTCACTATCCATTCTTTGATCGATTCGATATTATTGCAAGACAAAGTGAAGGAATCTTTAAGTAGGTTTCAATCACAATATCAATGCACGACAAAATTTTGACAAGCATATATAGGTTTTACATAGTCTAACGAAATTCCATGCTTGGTAATTTGAATATTATAATATTTTGTTTTAAACCATAATCAGAAGGAAATATTTAGTGTCCATGTAGATGTCCCACCATCGATAATTTGAGTTTTGGAAACTTCCTTGGGCTTGGAGGAATATGAAAGTTTTCCGCCTACTGCGCAGACTACAAAGGGGCGGAAGGATTTTGCCATTTCCTGCTCCTCTTGCCAGAAATAATTTATCAACCATTCTTGAATCGCAGACTACAAGTTGAGAAACTGTCTGACTGAAATAATAATGTACTAAAATATGTTTTTAAAGTATTAAGAATTTTATAGTTAAATTCAAAAAAAGAAACCTAGAAACCAAGGAGGTAATACTCCTTGTTTACACAGAAGTAAAGAGAATGATTGTTTTAATGAAAAAAACCAACATGAGTGCTTTAATGTGTATCTTTAAATTGGAATTACATACAAGTTATATTCTCCCTGTAAATATATTTTTCTGTTATGCTTCAGAGTTTCATGATGTCTAACATATTACGCAGTTGCCGAGCAACAACATTGAAAGGCTCTTGACTGTTCAGTATGCGAGTCGGAATATAACGTCATTGAGTGTCTACTGACGTCATGGCTCTATCTTGTTTATTGACCTCAGCAGAAAGTTCTCTCTGCATTAGTATCTTCCATAATGTTACCACTTTAATGTTAATAATAGTAAATTAGTGCTCTTGAAGTATAATATATAAAACTATCTACTTTTGTTCTAAAATTAACACCAGAAAGTATATTTAGGTGAAGTGTAATAAATATATTTGTAATATAATCAAACAAGAAATTGTTATAATTAATTACTAGTTCGTATCATTAATTTTATATTATTACCTCATATGTATTTATTTATGCAGAAGGATTTAAAACGAAAAAAACAGTTTTAGACGCTTTTCAAAATATTTTATCTTATTGACCAAATGGACAAAAGAACATATTGTATTCATGGAGAATATTGTTATTTCCTAATATGCATAATATACTAGTCTTAAAATTCCGTCATATTTTATGCGTTAATTTATTTTAATTATCTGCAAAATGTATAAATTTCAATCTTGTAATACTTTTACATGTCACTATAAAATGGCTTAGACTTACCTAGGATCGTTACGACAAAAATGAAATTTATTTGTTCGGTGTGTTTTAACAATAGAAGGGTTGTGAAGGAGACAGGAATTTTCTTTCTATTTAAAAAAAAACAGTAACACTACGTTTCGAGATCTGCACTGTTACCTCTCCTTCAGATGAATACTTAACACAATCTAAGTTATTTATTAATGAATTATTATTATGGCAAAAACTTTGTTTCATTCACAAATATACTTTATTATAACGGTTTATTTTTCCTCCAATAAGTATATTCAAACTTTTTTAATTCTACAAAACGGAGGCCATGGTTTCTAACTTATATAATAACTTTTTCCTTTTATTTTTATTTGTAATATTTCAAATTTCTTTTTATCAGACCATTATAATTATAAGTAACAGTAATGTTTATAAATAGCTCTAGCTGTTTAATGAATAATAGTTATTTAACTGGAATCGTATACGAGACCACCCAAAATACAAAAACTCTACGCTATTGCTTTTTAAAATTTTCTTTTTAGAAAAACAGAGGTCGAATAATTTGTATCTAAGGAGGATTTAAAATACGAGTGATTTAATATATCCTCATATGAAACCTAATGAAGTTAGCCTACTCGTATTAAAAAACAACAATACAGAGACAACAGTGATGATGAAGTACGTGATGGTGAAGTACTTGCTTCAAGAAATATCTAATAATAACTCGTTAATTCAAACTTTATCATACATTAGTAGCTGTCCCCCGCAACTTGAAACATAAAATATTGTCACTTTTATTTATGTCGAGAGCGACAGAAGTTGTAAAACAACAGTTTGACAACAGTGGAGTCATGAAACAGTAACAGTGGAGTTTGGAGAGACGCAAGTCAATCGTTGAATTAAATTAGGTTGCTTAGTCTTCCAAAAATTGTTACAGAAGCATTGGTTACTGTTTATTTTAATATGAAAATAGCGTCAGTTTAAAAATAAACTTTTGTTTTGGCCACACTTTCATCTTTAAGATATTTTAAACATGCTCAGTATTCTTTTACTCATTTTATTATTTTTGTTAAGTTAAGTTTTTTTAGTTACTGTACTAGGAAACTGTAGTATATGTTTTCGGTTGTTAACATTTGATTTTATACAAAGTTTTTTTTTAAAATTTCTTTAATTTCTTTTTGTATTCTCAATAGTTTCAGTTTCATATTCCATTAAATTCATAAAGATGACAATCACTTCAATTTCATGATTTCAAAAAGTAATTTTCCGTTGATAAATAAAAATAAAAAGCCTATTTGTTAAACTGTGAAAACTGTATTTTTTCATTAAAGTTTATATAATTATTTGTTATATGAATTTTAGCTTTTTATATCGGATTGTAATTAATTTAATGAAAACTTGAAATCACTTACAAAAGCTCAAACAGCATAAAATTTGGTCAATGAAAATAAAAAGCTCGTCACATCTCACTATCCATTCTTGATCGATTGGATATTATTGCAAGACAAAGTGAAGGAATCTTTAGGTAGGTTTCAATCAATATCAATGAACGACAAAATTTTGACAAGCATATATAGGTTTTACATAGTCTAACGAAATTGCATGCTTGGCAATTTGAATATTATAATATTTTGTTTTAAACCAGTAATCAGAAGGAAATATTTAGTGTCCATTTAGATGTCCACCATCGATGATTTGAGTTTTGGAAACTTCCTTGAGCTTGGAGGAATATAAAAGTTTCCGCCTACTGCGCAGACTACAAAGGGGCGGAAGGATATTGCCATTTCCTGCTCCTCTTGGCAGAAATAATTTATCAATCCATTCTTGAATCGCAGACTACAAGTTGAGAACTGTCTGACTGAAATTATAATGTAGTAAAATAAGTTTTTAAAGTATTAAGAACTTTTATAGTCAAACACATAAAGAACCTTGAAACCAAGCAAGCATATTCTCTTAGTTTTTAAAACAAATTGAAATAAAGTCTATTTGATCCAGTTTATATAATTTTTCTTCTAAAAATCTATTTTTATATACATATATAGCTTCAAACATACCTAATCCAACTTCAGGTAGGATGGTATTTACTAATAATGTATTGGTAACATGTTCCTATATAAAGTATTCAGAGTAAATATCTTAGACTATTTTAATTCAACACAAATCAGAAATATTGTTTATTTTGTAAAATTCATAATAATATAATAAACTAGGCCAAAAGATATTGCATTGTTAGAAAGTAGCCTATAATTTTATTAAGGTAAAACAATAAGCAAACCTGTCTAAAAGTATTATACATTTTATTAATATGCTTACATATAGGTACCTAACATATAATTATTATTTAGTGTATTATGAGAGCAAAATTTTAAAGTAATTAATAGGAAATTTACAAATAACAAAAACAAATAATTAAAATTAAATTCTTTCGGATTATTTTAAATAGTAAATAAAAACAATAAAAAATTATCTTTAGCACTAAATTGGCTATCGAAGAGGTAGGTACTCATTGAAATAACGACCCACCAGTTGCTTATTAGTGTTTGGCTTGCAGTAATTTGTGTCAAAAACTCATATTGTAACTAATTAATCTTAGATCTTTAGGTCTTAGATCTCTATCTAAATAATCAGTAGTGTAATGATTCTTGTCTCAGAAGCGGTTAGTTCATCCTATGTAGTCTTCAATATCATTTAATGTTGTTTATTTCGTAGTAATGGTAAATGCTAGTTGACCCATCAGCAGCTACTTCATTGTTAGCTCATAGTAGTGTGCGGCAATAGGCCTGTGTTTTCCTCGTTTTGGAATATCGACCAACTTAGGAATATCGCAGATGCAGTTCGAAGTTACGGTTCTACATTCTTCTTATCCTCAATCATATAGAATGGTGTGTAAAGAGTATTAGCGGTTAATGCTAGCAGACTCAACAATGACTCATTCACAGAGAGTTTGCTGAAAGGTATCAGAGTAAACTCACATGTGCTTTGTGAAACTTTGTAATAATGGAGAGATACTCATTGCTGTTGCAGTTCATCAGTCTTTATTGTTCTTAAGGAACAACTTTGGCAGTTAAGGAACAATAGTAGATCTTTCTTTGTCAAGCAGCAGCAATTTATAAAATTAAGGTTCCATTAACCTTGAACGGCTTGTAACATTGTAGGATTAAGTTCTTTGAACATATGAATGAGCTGCTACATTGTATTCTCATATTCAGCTGGCCAGAATAACGGGAAGCTCGTAAAAGGTCCTTGCAGTAAGTTTATGCAACATTGCAATAATCCTACAGGGTAAGTAATATTGTCATTTATTTTCGTTAATACTGTAGTCTGGGACGGAATTCCTCGTTGAATTATGTTAGTGTCCATCCCAATGTTTATTGAATTAAGCCATTGTAATAATGTCATATCACAATATTAAGAAAAACAACCAGTTTTTAATACCTAATGAGTAAAAATTCTGGATATTTTAATTGAGAAAGGTTTTTTTACAGTGTTTGTATAGCATTTTTAATGTAAAAATTGTTAATTTTGTCACTGGCACAATCTGCAATAAAAGTTAAATAGTTAATTTTTCTTTGATCTACACATTACGTTACGGTACTGAAGAAGAAGGACTTTGTAGAAAAATGCTGTTAAAAGTATATTTTAACTGAAACTAAACATTTTGTCACGTGGATGATTTTATTTTCTTTTTTTCATAAAAAAAGTTTAAAAAATGAAGTATTGTTATTTTGAAGACTATTATTGTAAACAAATGTAGCCACCTCCTTTAAAAAAATTTTAGCTAAATCTATCAACGGTTATAGAATTAATTAGAGGAGGATTATAATCATTTAAAAAAATACTTCTGTATACCAGGAATATTTAGAGAAATTTGTTCATATTGTAGGTACATAAAAACCTCTCGTTTGGATTTGCACAAGTATTTTAATAAAAAAGCCGTATTGTTCCAGTCGCTCTCAAGATTGGCGCAGACCTACACATTCGGCGATTAATTTTTTTAAATATTTAGTTCAGGATATAAATAAAAATTCAAGAATTGTTTTTTTCAATATTTGAGTATTTTATAAGATGAGGGTAGGATTGCAAGGTCCATCTAACGTGAGAGATTGGCTCCGTAATCCCACCCATTATCCGTCTTACTCTTAATATCAGGATTAGGCCCGACATGGCTTGGACAGAATAACTTGTTATATCCTTGGAACTAATAAAATATTTTAGGGATGATACAAAAATATAACCATACAATCAATAAATATATAACAGTATAGCATACGTAATAGTATAAATCTTTGAACATTAAACATAAAATTTAAATATGTAATAACGTTTCAATTAGGCCTAGTTTTCTTTTTGAGTAGTTATATAAAGTGTAGTAAATAATAGTTTCATCTCTGGATTTGTTGCATTAAATAATACATTTCCAGATTTATATTTTTGTTAATATACTTCACTATTTATACTCTTCAAACAAAAGTACAATTGTCGGAGAGAAATTCATAGCTAATATAATTTCCCGCAAACCTTCACACATTAACTTCTCACGTTTTAAATGTAAATATACTTCACTGTAAGATCACTTATTTTTAGTAATTGGGTACATTTTGTAATTATTTATATTAAACCTTAAGTAAAGATTAGGGTCCCATAGTATTTCTGTAACACCATTCACATATGGATGGAAAATATATTCTGTAGTCAAGGCAAAAAAAATTAAAGGGTAATATTTAAAAAACTAATTCCACGGTTAGATGCTCTTAAATAACATAAATTGTAAAAAAGCACTCATTCATGCCAATAAATCACTACCATAAGAAATATGATTGTTACATAAAGGAGTGATTCTCATGGCCACAAGTTTCCCTAATCAATTTCTCATTAGTAACCAAGATAATACCATTATTTTAATTTCAATTACAGTCCGTTGTATGTGTCACACGTAAAAAATAATAATTTGTACCTCTCTTGACAGTTCTGTGTGTAAATTTTGCCATGTTATTTATAAAGAGCTTTAGTTATAAATTAAATCTTAATTTATGTATAATACTATAAGGTATGCATAAAAACTGTGGTTCAAAGAAACACTCTGTTTCCTAAGAAGCGGAAAACTTTATTTGGACAGAGATAAATGATTTTCCCTATATCTCTGGTCTCGTACAATACACACTTTCCCTGGCGTTGTCTTATTCTCATGTGCTGTCAAGTTGAGATTTATGTTACAACTTAAGTTACCCTTGTCTATGGACACAGTCTTTGTTTCAATATGGAGTTTTGTACTCCATTACCTACTAACGCATCTTCTTTTAATTAATTTATTTCTTGTAAATATAAACAAACAAATTATTACTGCAAAATTATCATTTGGCTCAAACGTAAGTTATTTAACTTAACGTTCATTGTAATTACTTCTGGGTACAACTACTCAATTAAGACCAAGACAGTGAGTATCAAAAACTTCTACAAATGTATTTTATAAAATATATAATTACACTGTGTATAAAGAATCTCATGTTAATGATTAATGCCGTTACCTAAATTTTTAATATGTTAAAATTACTAGTAGTACAAATGCGAAGAAAGTAATTCCAATGACACTTATTTATACGAAATCCGTCAACGCATAAGCGAGCACGAACGCTTTAAAGGTACGCTTGCACAAGCCAGGAGCAACAAACAACTGATAACTCTCAACTCATATATTTGGCACTCATGGTTTGTGTATGCGTATTTTTCAAGTGTTCGTGATGGCGTATGCGTTGACGGATTTTGTTACAAAAGGTAAACTTGAAAAATTTTGTTGAAACAAGTACCTTTGGAATTGTAATAAAGTTGGTCAAATAGTTGTAGTTAATTAAATTTTTTTATAACTATACGTGTTTTTGTTATTTGTCTTTGAATATTTTCGACAGACGTTATTTTGTTAGTAATTTAGAAAATAAGACATTTTATTTTCCTTTTATCTATTTAAACCTATTTGTCAAATTTGGTTTCCTTAGCTTAAATAGATATAGGTATAGACATTTTGTTTAGTTCAAAATGGTGGTCACCGGCTAAGCGACATATTTTTTACCTTTATTTATCAGACATTTTTGCTAAAAGTGCAGAATAATATCACCCATAGAAGTTTGTGACACCCTTTAGCGAACACCCTGTATGTAAAGTGTCAATTGTATATTCTATTTACGAATATTAACAGTTATATAAAACTGTATGGCAGTAAACAATATATTGGAAAATACTGAAATCAGGAATAGAAACGTAAAACCATATTTTAGTTTAGTGCATCATTTGATTATCGTAATACGGTTTGGTAGGATCAGAACTTAATCAACTATAAAAGTTTCATCAGTTGGGTTAGATCCTTAACAGATACATTCCCAGAGAGGAGTTTATGTTTCACATATCAACCTTATTGCAGTCACGTATTCGATTTATGTAGTGTAATAAAGTTGTGTATCTCTGATGAACACTGTTAATAATATCAAGTATTAATAAGATTTCAATCATCTTACTCACACAACCTTTTTACTTTGACCTCAAATACATTGCAATATTTGTTACTTTGACCTCAAACACATTGCAATTCTTGTTACCTTCATGTCATAAATTAACGTTTTATAAAGTAAAGTAAAGTAAATATGTCTCATTTTACCAGGCGAAGTTAGGGCTAAAAAGCTCTTTCTAATACTTAACCTGGGGACTAATGTCTTAAATGTGACTCGAACCACCACCAACGGCCGGGGAGGCGGGCTACTTGCAAGGACAGGATCGCTCAGAAGTTTATTTTAGTTTATGTGTAATACATGAAAACCAATTACATAATGTTTTTACTATAAACACTCTAAGGTTTAACGTGATGTTATATTTGACCATACACATAGTTATTATATTTGGTACCGTAGTGTTCAGGTAGGAAAAAACGTGTGTTGTGGGCGTTTAGTAATCAAGTTACGGCAAGTATATACCGATGTCAAAAGACTTTAAATAATATTCATTTAATATAGTTCAATTGTTATAAATGTGTAAACCTGCATGGTCACCAATTTTAATTTAGATTATATCATAAAAATCATTTTTGTTGGTGTTTGTATCTGTGCATGTTTTATTTTAATCACGTAAAAAGCTCTTTGTTGTTTTGATACAACTACTATACGCTACTATTTATGAGGCTATTGCTATAGTATGTGGTCTAAATAATTATACACTTTATGGAATTTAAAAATAATTTAAAATTCGTACTAGAATGTAAATATATCAATAAATATATTTGATGATAAGAAAACAATGCTTTAACAATTCTAAACAGCTCACAATGCACATAAAATGAGGAACTTCTTGAGAAATCTGAGCAGTAGTGGATCCGGGAGATTGTATCCCAAACATGTGAAATTCAATAATTTGTGGAAAACTTATATATGAAAATCTACAGATATCTGAATAAAACTTCTACCGCTTAATTTACAACACCTAATATACACTTGTAACACAGGTTAAAAATATATTATTTATTTTACAAATTATTAATAGGAAAGAATAATTTTATTAAAAAATTAATACATTTAAACAGATTTAAAATGCTTAGTTTTCATTAAAAACCAAATACCATGTTAAAATGTGCATCTTATTTGATAAAGCATGAGGCAATAATTTCATTTTTATTTTTTTATAAACTCTGAGAACTCCATATAATACACAATTTTAATTGTTGAGAATCGCAGTTAAATTTGCTTAACTCAGTTATAGTTAAAAAACAAAACATCAATACTAACCCGTGTAATTCAAAACATAACATAACATTACAATGGGTTTTCTAGATACTCATCTAAATCCTTTAACCTTCTCTTGACGTGTCTTATTTTCTGACTGTCTGTATTTCACCGTCGACGTTTGCTGAGTCTCAATTTCTATTAATATT
Source organism: Homalodisca vitripennis (assembly GCF_021130785.1). Classification (NCBI taxonomy): domain Eukaryota; kingdom Metazoa; phylum Arthropoda; class Insecta; order Hemiptera; family Cicadellidae; genus Homalodisca; species Homalodisca vitripennis. The sequence continues at coordinate 13,407,567 of NC_060211.1, forward strand.
TATATAGAACTTGAGAAACAACATAACCTAAACCTGTTCCGTGACACGTGATGTGGCGTATTCCTTCTATCTTGTAATGGTTTATACATATTAAAAATTATATCAAATAAAATAAGCTTGATAAATAACACAAGCTATTCTACTTTTTTAAATTGAAGAGTAGCGTATTGTGGCCCAATCGTTACCGATAGCTCGGCGATATTACCGCCACCTGCGGGGTAACATATGTTGTCCATCCCACGCACTGCAAAACCAATAACGTTAAACCTATTAAACCAAATTGACCACTGTTGCTCGGGTCATTTCCACGATTTTAGATTGAAGTGTAGGTTTAGTTCAACTCTAAATGTTAATATAGCTTTAATCAGTGACACAAGTATTCGTCAATTATGAGCTCGCATACTGACGTTGTTTCAAAACCAACTATTGCTATTGGAAACGAAAATAAAAAAACTTCGGTGTCACGTGTTTAAATTTTGATTGTATTTATAAATAACAATATTTAGACTATTGAGAAAATATTATTATTTAATTTTGACGCCATGTAAACGTTTTCCATAGTTTTCAATTTAATATTTTATGAATATTAGCCAAATTTCAATTAATGGTGGTCAAATAATAAATATCATACAATTTCATCAATAAACAAACCCACATATTTCAAAATAACAAACAACATTATTTTTCAACTACCTAGAGAAATATTATATTTTTTTAAATTTTTATAAGGAACAGACTGTGAAGGAAACAGAATTTTACTAGACATTTGCCATAGTTCAATATAACCATAGCACTAAGTTTCGAAATCTGCAATCTAATCTCTTTTCACATGTTAACGACTAACCTAACACATAACTAAAATCTAGCTACAACATAAATAAAATATACCTTAGCGTTGTAATACGCATAAGTCGGGAACCACAAAATCCATGTTGTATGTCTGTTCCATGCAAACTAACTCTAAAACATGGACTTTATGAATACTAAACAAACTATTAAAAGTGAACTGCAGAATACATGTCACATTAGGTCTGCACTCACCGCCCAACCACATATAACCGTTCCAGACTGTACTGGCCAAGTCTTTCTGGAATATATTTTTACATAACATAGATTGTTGTTACGTATTAGGTTAGTCATTCGCCTGGGGAAGGGATCAGATTGCAGATCTTGAAACGTAGTGTTACTGATTGTATTGTGCCACTGAACAATGGCAAATGTTCGGAAAATTCCTTTGTACTTCAGAAATATGCTGTTAATCTGAAAGATATGTTCATTGCGGCAGCCTACTAATGTTTGTATTTCATTAAAAAAAAAACTGTAAGCAGTCTTTATGCTAATATCCCCAACACTGTGACATTTCCCCTTATCTTAGTTCTAAAAAAAACATGCAATTTGGAAAAGTCTAGGTACTGAATGACCTTATTACTTAAAGAACCTAGTATATGGAATCCTTGACCTGCTTACTCATAAACTCCTATACTAAATATAAACTAGTATTGATCCATCTAAATTTTAAAAATCATATAGGTGTAGAAAAATATGGTCTTTTAAAGCAAAACACAAATTCAAGTAGTGTAATAATTATGTAAATTAATTTGTGTCAAAAAAGTTACCATATTAAAATGATTTCATATAAAAAACCAACTAAAACCAATATACTCTAATCATAAGGATGTTTAATGCGATAAATGTTATTTTTGCCAGAAATTTTACCAAACTACTACTTAGTTAGTATCAGATATTGTATTGTAAATTTCTTACTAGAATATAGAAAATAATGTGATTTGTACGTCAGGGAAATTACTCTGTTCATCAATAGCATATCAATAAGGATTTCAAGTTTAAAATTTTGCACTCATCTATGTGAGAAATGGTTTTCATCTAAAGTCTAAGGGCATTAATTTCAAACACGGGTAACTAGAAAAATAATATATAAATTTTCTAATGATTTATTCAGTGTAATTTCCCCATAATGATACTATTGTACAGCATGATTGGCGAGCACTACTTCTGGGAATTATGTGTCATTCGTTTTTGTCAGTTAGAATTACTAACTGTGTCTAAAACTGTATTAGGATTTATTTTCACTCCGTGAGTTATGTGTTATGTTGAAGAAGTTTCTTGTATGTTCGTCTAGTATGGAACATTTAGATGTGTCCTAAGTAATTAGAGATGGCCTGAAGATCTCATCAGTCTGCGAGACACAAACACTCAACTGTGCATTTACCAACAAACGATCTCATCTGTCTCTCTGTACCGTCGTTGTTCAAGTATATACGTGAACGAGCGAATGGAAATCAAGTTGGATACCTTCCATTAAAATGTATTTATCAGTAAACAATTAATAAAGTTCTCCGAATTACTCACTAAATATATTGGATCCGATTTATTGGAAACTAAAGTCAGCTTACGACAACAAACTTTTAATTTACTAGTCCTATTTTGTAAAAAATAAAACGCACAATATTTTTAAAATGGCTCATTCACTATTCTCTGCCAAAAAGATTGTTAAATTAACGTTTTACAATGTTTTCCATTACACTCGATATTTTACAGAATATAAAATGAAAACCGTTGGAAAGAAACTGGACACTTTTTAAATTTAAGTAATTGTAATTTTGAAGAGCCTGCTTAAACGCAGGCTAACTAAAGCTCACGAAACGTTTCTTGAGACTTAAATGATAATGTTTAGAATACAACGATTTCTTTATTTGTACTGAGGTAGACAATATATATATATATATATATATATATATATATATATATATATATATATATATATATATATATATATTTATATGTATACAGGGTGTCAATTAAGTACTTCTGGAACCTCTTTTTTAATTTTTAAACCACAATATAAAAAACATATAAGGGGAACATTTTGAACACTTACTTTGATCACAGGTACTTAAAAATTGGTGTTTATTTGTAATACTTAATAATTTACATTGTTCAATTGTTTTAAAATTCAAATAGCTATAACTACTGAATAAATCCACCTTTTTATGTCCGGTTTGCGGCATTGTACTCTGCTAAGTAAGACCTTTAATTTGATACCAAACATTGACCTATGCAGCTATTTAAGAATTTTGTCTGACTCCTTTGGACCGTACCCCAAAGGGATTAAGGTCGTTAATTGGGTAGATATGTGCGTTACTATCACCACTAAGCACGTGTGAACTTTGGTATTTCTTTCTATTATGGTTCAAAAAATTATAAAAAGTGGTTCCAGACTTAATTGACACCCTGTATATATATCATAATCAACTACCCCTATATTATTATGCACAAATATATTATGTATGTTGTACCGGTGGCTTCTATTATTATAGAGCCATTAGAAGAATACTAAATGTAAAACCCTTTTACTAGATCATATTGTTCTTATGGTTATTTAAAGGCAATATCATAAAAATTATTTTTCATTCTTGTTATTTTTGTTGGTTGTATATTAAAAGTCCTACACGTTTTTGTTAAATACTGGTATTTTAAATACTCAAAAAGCATACACTTTAAAACACAATAAATAAAAAGTGTAAATCAAACATGTTTACCGTATTTTGAACATTTTTCACAACTTTTAGTAAAAAAATAAAAAAGTAAAATCGTTGCAGTTTAACATTTTTCTTACAGGGAAAACTCAAAGTCATCCCCTACTGCTGGCCCTTAAACGTTTCTATGTATTGCATGTATTTTTATACGTGTCAAATACATTTTAACTAAGAGAATACAAAACGCCATGATACAAAGGATACTCAACATCCGTGATGATAAATTTGTTGCTGAACACATTGCCCTCAGAGCAATATGTGTGCTCGAAATTACCATAACATTTCATATGATTTACATTACTAAATGTTTTAAACGATAACCACAATATCATAATTTTTGATACGTTACAATTTCAATACTCTTCACTGCAAAATTTATAATGATTCCTGATAGTAAGTAACATGTCTAACCCCTGCAAGAGACACTTCAAACCAAACTCCAACTGACTCAGAAGATATATTTACAGCTGCAAACGACAGTTAGCCGAGGCACAAGTTTCGCCAAGTGTTTGGACGACAACGTGGCTAACTAAGTGGGTCTGACACATGCTGAAACTGTAACCGAAACTAGAGTTAGAGCCTGAATATTGGTTTTTGATAATATATTATTATATTGTGATTTTGAAGAACGATATAAAGAGGGCACTAAGATAATAAACTTTTTCTTTTTTAACATTACATTTATTATTTTAATTTATACAGCGGTAATAATATTGACTCATCTCCCATATTTTCTTCATTGTTTAGACTACAGATTCATAACGTGAGATCAGTATCCGTTGGGGTATTTATAAAGATATAAGATAGTGATAATATAGCCCCAACGTTTTAAAAATCAACTTAATAGTTTTGAACTAAAAAAATGGCATGATAAATATTAAAAATCATAGTGTTCTCTTAAAAAAGCTAAATATTCGGAAAAAAATTAAAAATACTCTTTAAACAAGAAAATACGGCGTGTTCCGTACCACAAAAAAATATTTTATAAGAAGAACAGTGTTATAGGTAATTTTCTAAAGTGTTAACGATGAATCGTGTTATTTTTTTGATTGTAAAATAAAGGGAATATGTACTATTGTCAGTAACGGCCATCAGTGGTTCTTACGTAAGGAATTACGAGTAAGTACATTAGAGTTGTTGCTCTAGCCTGCCTTAACGACTTGGTATGGAGGTTTATTTGAAATAGTAGGCAACCCAAGGAACCTTTTTTCCAACTTCTTGACAGGATTAGATTTTACAGATCTGCTTATACAAATGTCTTCTTGATCAAAGAAAAAAGTGAATATATTTTGGCTCCGAAATGTCTTACCTGTAAGGAAATTACAACGCCAAAATAAGATGCTACATGACTGAAGTAGGCTTCTTAGCCCTGCATGTGTATGCATATATGTATTTTATTAATAGAACAAACGAGGCAAAAAATACAGCTTATACAACAAATTTACATTTTTGAAAGTATTTTCTCGATTGTAGCAGGAAGGCAAATTCAACATTGGCATTGAAAATGTAGTTCACTCGAAACAGAAGTGCTCACACACGCGCAAAGCCTACGAAATTGCGTGGCCGTGGGTAATTGCTAGTGTTTGTTTTAAATACTAACATAATATACTTTCCTAACTAAGACTATACAGTGTATGCAATAAAATAAAAAAAAATGGAATATATGGATATTTTGTAATATAAAACTTGAATCGGAAGAGGAAATGTTTAAAATTATATTATTTGTAGCGAAAAAGTATTAAAGTGTTCTGTTTTACATTTTGCGCTCATTTTTATATTATTTAGATGTTTGAGAACTCGCCAGGATAGAATCGCTATCAGACTACGCTACCTCAGGGAGCTGTAGGACGTGGCTTTCTTTTGTCTTGACTTCAGAATTAATTATGATCAGCTTTTTCAGGTTTCACTAGAACACCGATGTAATTTTTTGTGTTGAGAGTAGTTTTGGTGTACTTACTTTAGCCAAAATGACATAGAAACAGCTTTGTCTTTGCATTGTTCATAGCAATAAAGTATTTTAATTTTTCCGATCCTCAGATAATAGTTTTTATGCATGTAGCTCATTTCATTAGGCTATATGTTTTACTATGTCACTTTTTAAGGACGTCACAGGATTCTTCGCAGTTTGCTTACAATTTGAATTGTTCAGAGATTTTATTGCTTTTTCCATAACCAACCATTTGTTTGTATACGACATATTTTTACTAACGCTCAGCAAAATAACATGAAGTGGTGAGTGCGACATGGTAGATGAATTGAAGCCATGTTGAAATGATGCTATCATACAAATTTGAAGGCCTTTAGCTCAGTTTGCTCTCTAGATATCGTGTAAACATACATCCATATATACAGCAGATAGACAGTCAGACATAATTGCAATGTTTGTTTCGAGTATATTGACTAATAGGCTAACGCTCAGCCAACAAGCAATAGTTGAAAACTATAGTTTAACTTCAGGTAATCTGATAGTTCAATGCATGTATTTACTCGTGATTAGAGTCAATAACAATTATCCGGGATTGTGTTGTAAAACAAGAAGTTAAGGTCTGTATCTGTGTAAGGAATAGGGTTCAGTCCCAAGGTGGCTTTATCAAGAGGCTTTATTCTGACCTGAGGTTACTTAAGACACCCGAAGTTCAAGGAATGTGAATCCACCCGCTGCGGTTACACACGATATGTTTAGAGCATCCAATTCATCTAACCACTACTGATGGTTAGCATGAAAGGATGTAACAAAAACATGTTGGTAAAACATGAAAACTCCTTGTAAAACCATGTATGTGTCAAACATATAAAGGAACGGAAATAAAACAAAATTTAGCTTAGTTTTAGAATAATAATTGTCATATGGTAAGAAAACAGGAATTTCGGGATATTTTCCATCATTCAGTGATAAAAAATCAGTAACATTTCGTTTAGAGATCTGTAATCTGAACTTTTACTCTCTTATAATCTGAACTGTTATTCAGGTGACTAAATAACCTAATACATAATTACATTCTGGGTTAAAATAAACAAACCATGCCAGAGCTTTGTGACACACTTAAGTAAAGAATATCAGCAAGCATAATTATTGTCAAATTTATTTGTAAATAACTACATATGTGGCTGTAATTTATTACTTTATTTTAAAACATATCACGTTTAATCAGAATAAGGTCAAACACACTCTATTCTAAATAATAAGTTTAAATTGTAGGTATTTTTATGTCATCTATACAATATAATTCAATTATATTTTTTAAATAACAACAATACAGGATGTTAGAAAAAGTACCAGATTTTATTGATAGTTCATTTTAACCTACAAACTAAGTTCTACCAAAAGAAAAACTAACATGACAGAGAAGAGGGATGGCAAATAATGTCGAAACCTGCTAATGAATACATTTATATTTGAGTTACGTGTACTTTGCTCATTCATTCATGAAGGTAAAGAAAGTTCATTATTGGATGCATGTATCAATGAAATGTTAAGACAGTTTTACAAGTAGCTCTTAAAACCATAGTACTGCAGTACTTTCATCTAATAAGTGGTATTTTTCACAGAAGATGATCCTTAAAAGATGATAATGTAGTAATAGTTGTTAATAGACGAAAATGGCTCTTCTTTATTACAGTGGCTTACAAATATTACCTCTATCCTATTTTACTTTTTCAATTGTTTTTAAAATTGGGTGTGTGTGTGTGTTTGAAGAAACTATAAAGGTCATAAAAGAAACTTTGCGGTGCATCCAAAGTGACAGGATATTCGGGTTGGGTAAGATATATTCCCTTAGGAAGGAACACAGGCTATTTATCAGTATTCTCACCTTGAAAGAGAGGGATGCTCATTCTGGTCCAGCCTCTTTCAGTGAAATAAAGCAGGGGACTGAATCACTAAATAATATTTGGCTTGAAAACCTTCACTGAAACAGTCTTTCTGTAATATTTGACGAGGCTCGTTTAATGCCAATCCTATCTTTAGCAGCAATAACTTAGAATATTGTAATTATTATGGATTACATTATTTCATTTAGTTGAATGTAGGAATATTTTAGGTGTGCCAAACATAAACATGCCATTAAAATAATATTTGGACAAAGCAAAGTATAGTACAATTATGTTTATCTGCAGAATAAATTTCAACCTGTAGTAATGAGCTGTATTAAAACTAAAAATATAAAAATTAACTTTAGAACTTAGGAATCCCTTGGGGCAGAACCTCGGTTGTATTTCAAATTGTCAATAGTCACAGCTAGATTATAAGATATTTCAATTTATACCGAATATGCATATAAATACTAGTTTTATGTACCAGAACTTGCCGGGGCTACAAAAGGTAAGAGCCCCACACCGTGCCGAGACGCTGTTAATACATAATCTTTACTAAATAAATGCCAAGTACTCCACACAGGCCTTACTGGCTAGCCGCTATGAAACTCCACAGCTGGATATAAGAAGCCGTATGAAGATGCGTTGTTCCTGAACGAGTCTTTCAATAACGGAAACTCAGCAATAGTAATTCATTGTTTTAATTGGCACTATGGGCATTAGTACCGGTTCTCTAGTTTCAGATTCAATGATTATTTATATATATATATATATATACTAGCGGACCCGACAAGACTTCGTCCTGTGAAAAAAGATTTGTAATGTGGCAGTTTTTTGTTCATAACCTATTTTATAGTCGGGGCAAAAAAATTCTCCTGAACAGAACCGTCACACTGGTGATAGAGCATTGTGCATAAAAAATAATTAAATAAAACATACATAAGCATTTTAAAGTAAGATATCGCTTTATTGCATAATCATGAGAATCATAATATTATTAACAAAAATCAGTTTTATTTTCTTTGTAGTGCTGTGTGATATACGATTTTTTTTGTTGATTACCTGGCGCATAGACAAACAAATCTGATGGTTTTCCAACACGGGAACAGGCAACGTACAATTGACCATGTGAGAAACATGGGTTTTCTAGATTAATACCACAAATGATTGCCCCTGGGACTTGTTGTTATGGTCATAGTAAAAGGAAGCCGCGCTGCAAACTGTAGTTGTTTAAAACTCAAATGGCACATCAGCCGGAATCATTGGGATGCGCGGTATGAGAACCATTTTTATCCTTTATACTTTCCTTTCAGTATAGTTGCTACTATCACGTTGTTTAGTAATTTTTTTTATCGCTAACCGTGTGCCGTTGCAAAGACACGGTCTTGGTTGATATTCGCAACATTATAACTTACCGATCCTACCTTTAATTGGAAAATTGTGAGGTTGCAATCCTAGCAAATCCAGCGAATTCAAAAATTCCGGTGGATAGTTGACTACATCATCTTGGTTAGTAGCCGAATCAACTTATTTATATACCCTCGATTCCGCCTGTAATTTGTTCTTGAATATTGAAATTTAATTCATTTACATATCTGTTTTTTTCAGCCAATATAGCTCGTTCGCTCAAACCAATCATGGTTTCTGTAATTTTGAAAAACATCTGGAAACACCTGAAAAAGTTCATCCGTTTTGATCGAGTTAACTGACAGAGACTTTGAGGAAAGTTAATGCAGCCAGTCAACAAGTCTATAGGAAATTGGACATTACCAATGTCAATAAGTTGTTTAGAGAATATGTTTCCAGATTGGTCATTTGCAACTCGACACGCATATTCTTGCTTAAATGAAGTACTTTGACATGTTTCAAGTTGGAGGACTTTAGACATGCATTGAGTTCATCAGCTGGCGTTTGATCGTGGAATCACTGGCAATGTTTGACGAAAAATCTTCTTCTAATTAAAATTCATTGCACCACCAAATCGGTTATGCTTGCTCCGTAGATCTTTTAAGGATCTCTCTAAAGCCTCCAAAGATTGTTTATGTGCCATCGTGCATTCATCCCAAACAATCAATTTACATTGCTGCAAAACCTTTACCATTGCAGAGTTCTTCGAAATGTTGCAAGTTGGAGTTTCATTGCTTTGCATATTTAATGGAAATTGTAGTGTATGGAAAATGGGGCGTTCGACCACCTTCAAGCAAAGTTACTGCGATTCCCGACGAAGCGAGTGCAAGTGTCAATTGTATTTTGTGAGCGGAATTGTTGCTAATATTAATTAAATCCAAAAATGTATTTCCTGTACCACATGTGCATCTAAGAAGTAAATCCCTCCAGTTTTCATCATTTGTTACTTTCATAAGAGCCATCAAATACATACTTCTGTTGTTAATTCAACAGTGGAAGGTTTGTTTTGAATTAATTCTCTCAGTGTTGAGATCATACAGTGTTTTGGTTTTGGCAACTCTTGGTTAAAAGCATCATGCATTGGGACGATTGGCGCCAGGCGTAATTGAATTAATAGTTTGTTTGACATCATCAAGCACATGTCCTCAATTGAAATCAATACTTCGTTGTAAATTTCTTAACTGATTTGTATATTTGGATTTTTCTATTCTATTCCGTATTTGATACAAAATATCATCACACATATAATCTTTGTACTTGATCCACAAATCAATTGGGTTTGATGGGAAGCATGTAGATATGATTATAGAAAAGAATGTTCGTATTTGATGAGCGTGTGTGATGACATAAGTCTTATTTTTTGGACTGTAGTCGGAAAAGAATGAATCGTTATCGTTTAAATTCACTTACTAAGTCATAATTTAGCTTGCCGTATTGCCTCTATCAAAATACTATACAGTACAATTATACAGTTCTTGGAAATCTACTTTGGTCAAAATCATCTACTATGGGCTTCTGTAATACTTTCCGTCTCAAATATTTCCAGAGACATGGTTAGATTTGCCTTTTTGACCTGATGAAGAAAATATACACATGCGTATATGGAAGCCCGGAGAAGCCTATTACGGCTAGGGAGAAGTCCTACCCATTTCCTATGTACTTTCGGTATAAGAAAGAAATCCTTATTTAAGGTTACGCAACATTCAAAAAATAAAAGTTTTTTTTACGTTGAGGCATGTTAGTATTAATTTCTCTGTTTTTCCATAAGCCACTGTTAAAATGCCATATCACAATGTCAAGGAAAGCCCACCAGTTTAAAGTAACGTATGTGAAAACATTCCTAAACTTTGTTCATTAAAGTTGGTTTTATAACAGTGTTTAAATAATTATTATATAAAATGCATTAGATGATTTAAATTTCATCAGTAACGTAATCTGGAGTAAAATGTAGATATTAACTTTTTATTTACTATCTGCATTACGCTAATGATTAAGCACTGTTTACGTAATATTTGATCAAATTTAAATGTAAACATATGTTTCAGCCAATTTGGTCGACATAAAACTGAAGGTGTGAACAGCTGTTTAGCGCCGATTTAATTTGGATTATGAAACGTAAAAACTACATTTTTTCTGAATTTCAAAATATTTCCAGGTAACTTTTCTTATATTTTGCTTCATAAAAACCTTCCTCGGATTTCAATGGACATTTTACAAAAAGAAATTAACCGAACTGGTCCAGCCGTTCTTGAGATTAGCGCTTACCAACACATTTAAACGATTCATTTTTATTTATAAGATATATATATATATCATGTTGCTGGTAAATTAATTTCGCTATAATTTGTTATATTACATGAACTAAGATGCGTAAAGCATTTTTATATTAGTAAAGAATCAAGTAAGTACGGTGGTGTAATAAAACCTGAATCACTATGCATTTGACGCTTACTGCTACGAGTTGATGATCGATTAATTCGTGATTAAATAACCAATATTAATGTTCTATGTGTTTGAATATTCAGTAAAATAAAACTTCTTCACCACACTAGTAAAGTTTTCTACAGCTAGGAACAGTTCCCGTGAGAGCAACTCAGTAAGTTACTGCCAGAGAGCACGGGCGGCGTTATAGCCGATGATGAAGTGGGGTAGAGTGTTTATCAGTAGAATTTATTACTATTAACTTTAAACAGAACACACTTCACTATAATGAAATAAAGATACGACCAGATTTTAATGTTTTAATTGTTGTAATTTTTTTTGTTGTTTCTTAAGAAACTTATGATTTATTCCAAAACCAAATATTTTACTTATTGATATGTCGGTACTAATATTATTTTAAATCATAAAAAATATTTCTAACACTATAAAGAATAAAAAACCAAGTTTTTGTTTGGAGATCAATACAGCTGCTGCAGAAATAAGAGTCAATTATCAAACATCTAAGCTATGGAATGAGTAGGTCAACTAAGATTAACCCGCATTTGGAGATCGTGTCAGAATAGTTAATTTCTTCTTAAGGCATGGGCGCTGCAAGTGGTCAAGGAACCTTCTTGTTATATGAGAGAGGGTTTTACCAACTATTTGAATGTATTCACTCTTACAAATTTTTATTTCTACTCTACAGGTTCTTATGTATGGTGTTATGTAGGGCTAACATGAATAAGGGAAATGAAATATTTGTTAATATTACTTGATGAGTAAATTTATCTATACAAATTACGTACGTAATTTACGTAATTACTTTTACGTAATTTGTTTCTTTGCTTGTATTAGTTTATATGAGTAACTTAAATCTTTATTTTAATAATTATTGGCATTTCAATTTTGATAATGATTTACTCTTATTAAGTCTATACTAATTTTAGTATTTCAGTTCAACTTATTAATTTAGTAAACTCCACAATTAGTAGTAATTAATTTTAATATCTCTTGCAGACAATCGGGCGTGTAAGGAAAAAGGAATAAACCTACATAAAGCGATGTGAATTTGTCAGCTCACTGAGTCGTGATATAGAGTAAGGGTTAAACAAACCGTGTATACCGCAATGTTGGGCTATATCTCATCCTCAGTATCTTTATGGCATATGCTCTTTGTTATCAGCTCTATACAATATGAGTAACTGTCTACAAAGCGTACGATCACAATGTATAATATACATTCACTAGGGATTGGATTAATCCATTGGTTATTAATACACAAATTTAAGTCACTGCAAAAAAATATCACAGTTAATTAAACGTGCTTAATAATAACTACTTTATAATATTGTGAGATTCTGTTTATGGTAGTACAATAATAATTGGATAGATGATGCCTGGGGGATGTTTACTAGTTAAAATAGTAGTAAAAGTTAAAGTAATATGAATGTTGAGAGTTCCAATTCCACTCCCATTTAGTGCAGCGTCGGTAATATGATCCTGTCACAGACTTCACTCCTGGAATGTGAAGATATTTTTGTCTGAAATTATCTGTAAATATCGGTGAAGAATTAATTCAGAACGATCCAAAGTACATCGACTTTACCTCAGAGATACACTTACTAAAATCCATATAATATATGCATAATACACTTATAAAATACATTGTAATATAGGCGAGGGCATTTTTATCAAAGTATCGTTAGTTTCACAAACGAGATCGTTTCGGGCTTCTTTTAATTTTCTGTTGATCTCTTCAGACAAACATGCCTCCAGATTCCAGGATTAGAATCTGTGATAGCTTCAGACGTCAGACGCTGCACTAAGAGTAATGACTTCCCACCATAGCTACGTTCACTACCTTGTCGTAAAAACTTGTAAACCTAATACTAAGGTAAACAGGGTATTAACAATTCTGTTTACATATTAGTTGATAATAGGCTTGGTAAGTATGTTCTGAGATATATAAGCGAATTTAGTATATTGCAGTATAACCAAGGGATGTCCTTATCCCCTGTATGAAAGCCATACACTCAACGTAGTAATGAATATAAAATTAAAAAGGAAAACATATAAGAATACATATAAGATGTCGTAAAAATTTAAAAAAATATTTAATAATTAGTAATACAATAGTAATTATTATTTTAATTGTTAACAACATTAAAATAATCTATATCCTGTGATGGCGACGAATAATGGAATCTTCCGCCATTCTGAATTTAGTACAGTAATGGTACCATATCGTTAAACAACTAAGATTTTTGTCCAAACTTGCTTAAAATAAGCAAAACACTCATTAGTAAACAGAGGTTTAGGTTTGTCCACGATAGAATAATCATTGTTTTACGATCAAAGAATCTTAAAGAGGACTTGTAATTTCACCCTGCCAAGTTGGAACAATTACAACTATCCCTCCCTCCAAATCAATAGTAATAATATAATTTTAAAGTCTCAACCTACATACCTTGTTATTACTATTTTAAAATATTTCTTATTATATAAAAGTTATTCTTCATCATGACACTTATTACGTTTAACTTTCACTTCTTTCCTTCTCTTACTATCCACTGACCCATACATAGTTGCTCATATTCCACAGTTTTAAAAAGGATAATCGGATTTCTGACATTAGCCATCGTTATGTTTAAAATAACGTTTCAAGGATTTGAATCTATCCTCTTCGTAGGTGGGGAGTGTTGTGTGATTGATCAACACAAAAATAAAGAACGGAAAGAAGAAAAGAAGACAAATAAAAGAATTCGAACATACCCAAAAACTGGTGGGAGTTCAGTCTGGGTGTTGTCACTGCACAGAATGCAAGTCCAGAGCACTATTCACGAGTACTAGAATCACAATCACAATAATAAGTTATAATTGTGTATCTGGACGTGTAAATTTAACATAAATTTATTATGATACTGTTACGTGGGTCTGAATCCACGTTATGTTTAGATACAACTGGTTAAATCAACTCATAATAAAATTTAATAACTTGAATAAATCTTACTTACCACATTTTAGGTATATGAACCAATTACTAAATTATATAAAAAAATAGTTTGGCCTTAAGATAATATCATTTATGTGAAGTAAAATATAACAGCTTATATGTATATAGAATATTCTCTTTATGAAACAACTAAAAACTAGAAGATAGCCGTCAGATATAGTAGACAGACAGAAACAGTTTTCATGCCAGGCATATCATGAATTATTTTGAGCAGACGACATCCTCTCATCATCTCACATGTCATTCTCATGACACATTCATCTCTCGTATGTAATCTCCAAAAATACATTAATTTTTTATACTATAGTATAAAAAATTAATGTATTTTTTTATACTATATGCTGTATTTCTTATACTATACTATATGCAGTATACTGCATCATAATGTTTTATTGAACTAATTACAGATAATGTAAAGTAGCGATTATATTTAAAATCATAATGTCATGAAACAACATTGGAATGAGATCATAATGGAGTTATATATTATGGAATAAACAATGTGTTCAATACATTACAAATAAATATATTTATAAATTAAAATAAAATAAAAAAAATAAAGGATTCTGAATTAAAAAATAACAAACAATATGACTAAAGGTAGCCTACTATTATATATATATATATATATATATAAAAGAAAAAGACTTCACAAAAATCCTTTAATATTTCGACTCAAAAAATAATATTTTCTATTTAATAAAAATCGAAATAATAAAAGTCTATTTAAACTAAGAATTAAAAGTAAACATATAAATTTTAAAATCAGCTGAAATGTTCTATTATAAACTTCTTGGAATATTATACTAAAAATGGCTTTATATTAAAATTAAAATTTAGATTAATAATATAAAAAGGCGTACTAATTGCTTAAAATTAAATTAAATATTAACAGTTTTGTAGTTGCACAATCATAAAAAATAAATAAAAATAAAATAAAAATAGACAGTACATTGTTTTAGATTTGCTTGATTAATTTAGACTATTTGAACAGATCATTTCTTATTTAATCCAAAAGGTAATTTTGACTTAGTGACTCATTGATATCCTTGTTCTAAATTTTCTAATTGAATTTTGGAAGAATCTTCTGGTACTTTACAAATCCCTTTTAATGTGTAACAATTTTTAAATATTTCTTTATGAGCCAATGCATGTTGCGAACCAATAGAAAAGACGACAAATTGGTTATAATACAATAATATTACAGCATTATGAGTATTTTCTATTATACAAGCAATTTAAGAACATTATTCATTATTATGTTATTATAAAAGTAAATAATCATAATAATGTGTACCTATTAATAAATATAATAATGTTTAGTGAAATCTTGTGAGTTAAGTAAAAAGTTTGATAAAAATGAGAAGTAAACACTCTTCAATATGAATCTGTACAAACTCTATCCAATATTTTCTACGTCAGAGTTTGTCTCCAACAACGTCGCTGACAAACATCGACTGGACTGTGGTGAATGTGTCAATAGCCTGGAGGTATTATTTGTGTGTTAATGTGTACTGAACAGTGCGTATAAGCATGAATTAAATAAACAAGTGGGAGTAGTGAATGTGTGAGGAGATAAGCCAAGTATTTCCAGTAGTTGTACATTTTAGATACAATATAACATAATCAAATAATGAAAATATACATTTTTCACATGAGTTTCAATTCTGATAAAACATAAACTGTCCAGAAAAAATCCTACTTTTCCAATTAAACTCAATTTTTTTGTCTGAAATATGAAGAATCCTACTTTTCATAACTTATCACAAGTATTAAAAACTACGTGCCTTTTTATTCCTTATCCATCGTTTAGGCGTAATATTTAATCACAAAAACGTCCCTTTAGTGCAAGTCTTCTTGTTTTATTAACACCATAATATAAGTAGCTTCGATTGTATAGTATTAGTATTCCGAGCCTGAACGCGTTAGTAAGCTATATATATAAGTATACTTGAGTATTACACGCTTACGTATGTTGTGATTACAAATATCATGAATAATAAACATACTAACTTACTAATATTGAACCAACAAACAAAATATCTTCAAAACGGGATGATGATTTGGCGTAAGACAAGGATTTACTTGAATGGTAGTCCAAATCAAACTAAATGCTTCTACTTTACCATTACCGGTGTTGTGCTGGTTTTATAATAACCATAAATTAAGAAGGTAATTTGTATTGAAAATGTTTAGTTCAATTTTGGAATACATTATATGTGATTCTAGAGACAAAAGATTTATCTGATATTTACGTGTTTCTCGTAAATAAACTATTGGCCACATAAATTATTGCATCCAGATATGCGTAATGTTGAATGCAACCTGTAACTCATCTTAGAAACATTACATCTAATAATAGCATGTTCAACCTCCCTGAAATATATAAAGCTGTTTGGAATCTTTTCAAGGGAAACATGTTTCCACAATGATGAATGAACTGTTTTGTTTATATGCCAAATATCATTTTATCAGTTTTGGCTCGACTGTGAAACGTTATGTATCAAAAAGTATCTACTATATTTAGTATGAGAGATGAATACAGAATATATTATGTTATTATTCATTACGGGTGTAGGATTTATGCCTTAGTGAACCTACCATTTTAGAGGCTGGTAAAACTTCTCTTCTGTCTCTCTGCACAATGTCTCGAAAAATAAGAAATTTTTTTTTAAATTCCATGTGTATTCTATTTAATCCACCGACACCAAAGGTAAATGTTTACTGGTATATTAATGTACATTGATAGCACGTTACACTTTTATACTCGCGTCATGATATAATCCCAAAATACAGAACACTCTTTCCAAGTTTAAGATCTGAAATGAAATTAAATTCATATTTTAAACTTCCCGAAATGGCATCCACAATCTTAGATTATGGTGCGAACATTTTTACCTTGTTACATTTTCTGAAGCCTTTGTAAAACTCGTATAAGCCTTTTTGATAATTTAATAATAGAACGTGATATTTAAACGTTCTATATTATCTAAATAAGAAATTAAACAATTAAAATATAGAAAAAGTACAATGTTATCTATCCGCTTTAATGGAAATAATATATTTGACACTGGAAATAAATGTATGTTAGTTATTTATTGCTGAATATGGCATAAATAAATAAAACAGTTATATAATATATATATATATATATATATATATATATATATATATATATATTATTACAGTATATATACATATTTATATTTAAAGATAAAATATAAATTTTCATGTCTTGTTTTCACGAATGGTGTTTAAATTTTTATTACAGTATATACTGTAATAAAAATTTAAACACCATTCGTGAAAACAAGACATGCAAATTTAAAAAAAAATTTCAATTACAAGCAATCTTTTTTTAAAAATTAATTTGGGGATGAACTGAATATCAAGTAAAATCATATAAAATTACTAACTACGAATTGTATCACTAAAAATGTTTTACCATCCTCTGTATGATGAAATACAGAAACAATTGGTTGAAATTATGACGTAAAACTAAATTTAGTAATCCTGGGGATGAGATTGGGCTCGGTAATCCTTGTCCATTATCGTTCTTGCCTTCCGCGCGGTATTACACCCGATAAGTTTACTGCAGTAATAGACGTTACCACCACACGTAACATTGCTTTGGTAAGCCTATCTAACATGAAACACACAATCAACAGTTGGTAACAATGCTATGACATAATACCAAAAGAGCAATCCTAGGGATGACATTGGGCTCGGTAATCCTTGTCCATCATCGTTCTCGCCTTCAGCGCGGTATTACACCCGATAAGTTTACTGCAGTAATAGACGTTACCACCACATGTAAAATTGCTTTGGTAAGCCTGTCTAACATGAAACACACAATCATCAGTTGGTAACAATGCTATGACATAATACCAAAAGAGCAATCCTAGGGATGACATTGGGCTCGGTAATCCTTGTCCATCATCGTTCTCGCGTTCAGCGCGGTATTACACCCGATAAGTTTACTGCAGTAATAGACGTTACCACCACATGTAAAATTGCTTTGGTAAGCCTGTCTAACATGAAACACACAATCAACAGTTGGTAACAATGCTATGACATAATACCAAAAGAGCAATCCTAGGGATGACATTGGACTCGGTAATCCTTGTCCATCATCGTTCTCGCCTTCAGCGCGGTATTACACCCGATAAGTTTACTGCAGTAATAGACGTTACCACCACATGTAAAATTGCTTTGGTAAGCCTATCTAACATGAAACACACAATCAACAGTTGGTAACAATGCTATGACATAATACCAAAAGAGCAATCCTGGGGATGACATTGGGCTCGGTAATCCTTGTCCATCATCGTCCTCGCCTTCAGCGCGGTATTACACCCGATAAGTTTACTGCAGTAATAGACGTTACCACCACATGTAACATTGCTTTGGTAAGCCTATCTAACATGAAACACACAATCAACAGTTGGTAACAATGCTATGACATAATACCAAAAGAGCAATCCTAGGGATGACATTGGGCTCGGTAATCCTTGTCCATCATCGTTCTCGCCTTCAGCGCGGTATTACACCCGACAAGATTAATGCAGTAATAGACGTTACAACCACATGTAACATTGCTTTGGTAAGCCTATCTAACATGAAACACACAATCAACAGTTGGTAACAATGCTATGACATAATACCAAAAGAGCAATCCTGGGGATGACATTGGGCTCGGTAATCCTTGTCCATTATCGTTCTCGCCTTCAGCGCGGTATTACACCGATAAGATTACTGCAGTAATAGACGTTACCACCACATGTAACATTGCTTTGGTAAGCCTATCTAACATGAAACACACAATCAACAGTTGGTAACAATGCTATGACATAATACCAAAAGAGCAATCCTGGGGATGACATTGGGCTCGGTAATCCTTGTCCATTATCGTTCTCGCCTTCAGCGCGGTATTACACCCGATAAGTTTGCTGCAGTAATAGACGTTACCACACCACATGTAACATTGCTTTGGTAAGCCTATATAACACGAAACACACAATCAACAGTTGGTAACAATGCTATGACATAATACCAAAAGAGCAATCCTGGGGATGACATTGGGGCTTAGTAATCCTTGTCCATTATCGTTCTCGCCTTCAGCACGGTATTACACCCGATAAGTTTGCTGCAGTAATAGACATTACCACCACATGTAACATTGCTTTGGTAAGCCTATATAACATGAAACACACAATCAACAGTTGGTAACAATGCTATGACATAATACCAAAAGAGCAATCCTGGGGATGACATTGGGCTCGGTAATCCTTGTCCATTATCGTTCTCGCCTTCAGCGCGGTATTACACCCGATAAGTTTGCTGCAGTAATAGACGTTACCACCACATGTAACATTGCTTTGGTAAGCCTATATAACAGGAAAACACACAATCAACAGTTGGTAACAATGCTATGACATAATACCAAAAGAGCAATCCTGGGGATGACATTGGGCTCGGTAATCCTTGTCCATTATCGTTCTCGCCTTCAGCGCGGTAATTACACCCGATAAGTTTGCTGCAGTAATAGACGTTACCACCACATGTAACATGCTTTGGTAAGCCTATATAACATGAAACTCACAATCAACAGTTGGTAACAATGCTATGCCATAATACCAAAAGAGCAATCCTGGGGATGACATTGGGCTCGGTAATCCTTGTCCATTATCGTTCTCGCCTTCAGCGCGGTATTACACCCTATAAGTTAACTGCCTTAATAGACGTTACCATTACGTGTAACATTGCTTTGTTAAGCATATGTAACATGAAACAAACGATCAACAGTTGGTAACAATGTTTATGACGTAATACCAGAAGAGTAATCCTGGGGATGAGATTGGGCTCGGTAATCCTTGTCCATTATAATTCCTGCCTTCAGGGCGGCATTACATCAGATATGTTTAATGCAGAAATTGATGTTACTAACTTTACATGGGCTTGTGCCTTTACATCTATATATGTTGTGATATTGATAAAACTTTACTCAATAAGGGCTTTGGGAGCAAAATGCTCTTTTAAAACACTAGTGAAATTTCCATACGAAAAAAAAAACATTAATTTCGAATAATTGTAAATTTTGAAATTTATATTAATACCACCAATTCAGAAGTTGCAGGAAACAACTTAAAATCGTACTTTTTAACATAATATATTTAGAATTAAACGTATTTATAATATATTTTATAATTTTCATAGAATGTTAAGCCTGCCTATAGTAACTATTTAATAGATATAGCGACAATGGCAAAAAACAATTATAATAAAATCCTTAACAGGTGTTTCATGCAACAATTAGAGCACAGAGCTGTTATGATTGATATTTTATTGATTTTATAACAGGGATTTAGGTAATTAGGATAACAATAATTAGGTAAGAGTACGACGTACCACGTGTCGGGTAACAGGCTTCGCTGAGGTTAAGTTCAAAACTTCAAATCTATAGCTCATTTCATTAGGCTACATATGCTATTACGATACATTTTGAAACATCATATGATTGAACTGATTGTACTTTGTTTTCTGTTATTTATTATTCGAATTTTTCTTTGCAATCTTGTTTACCCATAAATCAATAGAAATATGTTCATTAACGATTAAATAAATCCTATAGAGTGGCATGCATAATGACAGAAATCTATGTTGCACCGCACAAAACCACAAGTCACCTGTATCCTTCCTTGTGAATATACATGAGCGCTTTAGGAAATTAATAAATACTTACTTTAATCCATGGGAGAAAGAATTAAGAAAACCATAGGCATTACAAAGATTATATTAAAAGTTGGAGTAGCAAAGGTATGGGTTTATATTTTATTTATGAACAAGAAAATATTTATATATCGGTACTGTACCTTAAAAGTTAGTAAGGACACTCATTTCTAATATTTTTATTTTTTAGACGAGGCATTAAAAGCCATAGGTGTCATTGTTAGGTGACTCCACAAATAAATATGTGCATTATTTTAACAACCATATTATAATGAAATATCATAAGATGTAAAGGCACATCATAATATAAAATAAATTTTGGAAAATGTTCTTTTACAAACTAATATTTTTAAATGTTACCAATTTCTCAAAGAGTCGGTAATATCTGTGTATACATTCAAGTAATATATCTTGAAAACAATATGATCATATTTTAAATATATTTGGTTTAAACTATTGGTTATTGGTGTATATTCCTGCATTATCCATTAGAATGTGTTTAGAATGTTATACCTGTCTGTTTGATAAAGTCTATACGTTATACATCTCTAAGTGACTTCTTAGTTGTATTTAAATTATATTTAGATTTGTCCATAGAGGAGGTAATACTCCTTGTATACACAGAAGTAAAGAGAATTATTGTTTAATTAAAAACCAACATGTGTGCTCTAATATAATATCTTTAAATTAGAATTAAATACAAGTTATATTCTCCACATAAATATTTTTATGTGTTATTCTTCCCACTGTTCAAGGTGATGTCTAACATATTACGCAGTTGCCGAGCAACAACACTGAAAGACTCTTGACTGTTCAGTATGCGAGTCGGAATATAACGTCATTGAGTGTCTACTGACGTCATGGCTCTATCTTGTTTATTGACCTCAGCAGAAAGTTCTCTGCATTAGTATCTTCCATAATGTAACCACTTTAATGGTAATAACAGTAAATTACTGTTCTTAAAGTATAATATATAAAACTATCTACTTTTTTCTAAAATTAAACCAGAAAGTATATTTAAGTGAAGTGTAATAAATATTTCTAATATAATCAAACAAGGAATTGTTATAATTAATTACTAGTTCGTATCATTAATTTTATATTATTACCTCATATGTATTTATTTATGCAGAAGGATTTAAAACGAAAAAAAAGTTTTTAAACGCTTTTCAAATATTTTATCTTATTGATGAGATGGACAAAAGAACATATGTATTCATGGAGAATATTGTTATTTCTTAATATGCATAATATATTATTCTTAAAATTCCGTTATATTTTATGCGGATGCGTTAGTATTAATTTATTTTGATGCTCTGCAAAAAGTATAAATTTCAATCCTGTAATACTTTTACATGTCACTATAAAAAGGCTTAGACTTATCTTGGATAGTTACGACAAAAATGAAATTTATTTGTTCGGTGTGTTTTAACAATAGAAGGGTTGTGATGGAAACAGGAATTTTCTTTCTATTATAAAAAAATCAGTAACACTACGTTTAGAGATCTGCACTGTTACCTCTCCCTCAGATGAATAGTTAACACAATCTAAGTTATATATCAATGAACTATTATGGAAAAACTTTGTTTCATTCACAAAATAATATACTTTATTATATGGGTTTATTTTCCTCCACTAAGTATGTTCAAACTTTTTAATTCGACAAAACGGAGGTCACGGTTTCTTACTTATATTATAATATATTTTCCTTTTATTTTTATTTATAACATTTCAAATTTCATTTTATCAGACTATTATAATTAAGGGTAACAGTAATGTTTAAACAGCTCTAGAAGTTTAATGAATAATAGTTATTTAACTGGAATTGTATACGAGACCAGCCCAAAATACAAAAAATCGACGCTATTGCTTTTAGAATTTGCTTTTACAAAAACAGAGGTTGAATAATTTTGTATCTAAGGAGGATGTAATATATGAAACCTAATGAAGTTACTCGTATTCAAAAACAACAATACAGAGACAACGGTGATGATGAAGTACGTGATGGTGAAGTACGTAATGGTGAAGTACGTGATGGTGAAGTACTTGTTTCAGGAAATACCTAATAATAACTCGTTAATTCAAACTTTAATCATACATTAGTAGTTGTCCCCGCATCTTGAAACATAAAATATTGTCAACCTTATTTATGTCGAGAGCGACAGAAGTTGTCGAACTGTTGTTTTCTGAGTCCCATTCCGCGTGGTTATATTTTATAGCGAGATTTAATGTTTGGTTAAAACGTGAAAACATCGGAAGTTCTGCATAGCTCTAATATGTATCCTTAGCGTTAAAAATATTTATTCTCGTCAACTGTTTCCTTTAAAATAAATATAAAAGTATCACCTAGCGAAGGTTAATAAACCAAACCATACTAGGTGCTTTATAAGAACATATACAATTTTCCAGAAAAACTACTCGAAAGTGTACACCTTCTATTCTATAACAATTTGTATTTCTTATTTTATTTGAACCTGAAAATTTGTATATGTCAAAAATAAAATTAATATTGAATAAAAGTATAAACAGTAACGGTGGAGTTTGGAAAGACCCAGGTCAATCGTTGAATAAATTATGTTGCTTGGTCTTTTTAAAAATTGTTACAGAAGCATTCGTGATTGTTTATTTTGGATTTATTTTAATATGAAAACAGTGTCAGTTTAAAATTAAACTTTTGCCATGGCCACACTTTCATCTTTATGATATTTTAAACATGCTCTGTATTCTTTTACTCATTTTATTATTCTTGTTAAGTTAAGGTTTTTAGTTACTGTACTAGGAAAATGTAGTATATGTTTTAGGTTCTTAACATTTGATTTGATAAAAAGTTTTTTTCCAAATTTCCTTAATTTCTTTTTGTATTCTCAATAGTTTCATTTTTATAGCCATTAACTTCATAAAGATGACAATCACTTCAATTTCATGATTTAAAAAGTTATTTTCCGTTGATAAATAAAAATATAAAGCCTATTTGTTATACTGTGAAAAACTGTATTTTTTCATTAAAGGTTATATAATTATTTGTTATATGAATTTCTACTTTTTATACCGGATTGTAATTAAGTAAATGAAAACTTGAAACACTTACAAAAGCTCAAATAGCATAAAATTTGGTCAATGAAAATAAAAAGCTCGTCACATCTCATGATCCATTCTTGATCGATTGGATATTATTGTTTAGAAGACAAAGTGACGGAATATTTAGGTAGGTTTCAATCAATATCAATGAACGACAAAATTTTGACAAGCATATATAGGTTTTACATAGTCTAATGAAATTGCATGCTTGGCAATTTGAATATTATAATATTTAATTTAAACCAGTAATCAGAATGAAATATTTAGTGTCCATTTAGATGTCCACCATCGATGATTTGAGTTTTGGAAACTTCCTTGAGCTTGGAGGAATATAAAAGTTTCCGCCTACTGTGTAGACTACAAAGGGGCGGAAGGATATTGCCATTTCCTGCTCCTCTTGGCAGAAATAATTTATCAATCCATTCTTGAATCGCAGACTACAAGTTGAGAACTGTCTGACTGAAATTATAATGTAGTAAAATAAGTTTTTAAAGTATTAAGAACTTTTATAGTCAAACACATAAAGAACCTTGAAACCAAGCAAGCATATTCTCTTAGTTTTTAAAACAAATTGAAATAAAGTCTATTTGATCCAGTTTATATTATTTATTTTCTTCTAAAAATCTATTTTTACATATATATACAACTTCAAACATACCTAATCACACTTCAGGTAGGATGGTATTTACTAATAATGTATTGGTAACACGTTCCTATATAAAGTATTGGGAGTAAATATCTTAGACTATTTTAATATAGAATCTTAGACACAAATCAGAAATATTGTTTATTTTGTAAAATTCATAATAATATAATAAACTAGGCCAAAATATATTGCATTGTTAGAAAGTAGCCTATAGTTTTATTAAGGTAAAACAATAAGCAAACCTGTTTAAAAGTATTATACATTTTATAAATATGCTTACATATAGGTACCTTAACATATAATTATTCCATAGTGCTATTATGAGAGCAAAATTTTAAAGTAATTAATAGGAAATTTACAAATAACAATAACAAAGAATTAAAATTAAATTCTTTCGGATTATTTTAAATAGTAAATAAAAACAATAAAAAATTATCTTTAGCACTAAATTGGCTATCGAAGAGGTAGGTACTCATTGAAATAACGACCCACCAGTTGCTTATTAGTGTTTGGCTTGCAGTAATTTGTGTTTAAAACTCATATTGTAACTAATTAATCTTAGATCTTTAGGTCTTAGATCTCTATCTAAATAATCAGTAGTGTAATGATTGCTGTCTCAGAAGCGGTTAGTTCATCTTATGTAGTCTTCAATATCATTTAATGGTGTTTATTTCGTAGTAATGGTAAATGCTAGTTGACCCATCAGCAGCTACTTCATTGTTAGCTCATAGTAGTGTGCGGCAATAGGCCTGTGTTTTCCTCGTTTTGGAATATCGACCAACTTTTGAATATCGCAGATGCAGTTCGAAGTTACGGTTCTACATTCTTCTTATCCTCAATCATATAGAATGGTGTGTAAAGAGTATTAGCGGTTAATGCTAGCTGACTCAACAATGACTCATTCACAGAGAGTTTGCTGAAAGGTATCAGAGTAAACTCACATGTGCTTTGTGAAACTTTGTAATAATGGAGAGATACTCATTGCTGTTGCAGTTCATCAGTCTTTATTGTTCTTAAGGAACAACTTTGGCAGTTAAGGAACAATAGTAGATCTTTCTTTGTCAAGCAGCAGCAATTTATAAAATTAAGGTTCCATTATCCTTGAACGGCTTGTAACATTGTAGGATTAAGTTCTTGGAACATATGAATGAGCTGCTACATTTTATTCTCATATTCAGCTGGCCAGAATAACAGGAAGAGTAAAAAGTCATGGCAGTAAGTTTATGCAAAATTTCAATAATCCTACAGGGTAAGTAATATTGTCATTTATTTTCGTTAATACTGTAGTCTGAGACAGAATTTCTCGTTGAATTATATTAGTGTCTATCCCAATTTTTACTGCATTAAGCCATTGTAATAACGTCATATCACAATATTAAGAATAACAACCAGTTTTTAATACCTAATGAGTAAAAATTCAGGATATTTTAATTGAGAAGAGTTTTTTACAGTGTTTGTATAGCATATTTAATGTAAAAATTGTTACTTTGTCATGGCACAATCTGCAATAAAAGTTAAATAGTTCATTTTTCTTTTTTCTACACATTACGTTCCTGAAGAAGAAGGACTTTGTAGAAAAATGCTGTTAAAAGTATATTTTAACTGAAACTAAAAATTTTGTCACGTGGATGATTTTATTTTCTTTTTTTCGTAAAAAAAGTTTAAAAATGAAGTATTGTTATTTTGAAGACTATTATTGTAAACAAATGTAGCCACCTCCTTTGCAAATTTTAGCTAAATCTATCAACGGTTATAGAATTAATTAGAGCAGGATTAATTTTTGAATATTTTTGTATACCAGGAATATTTAGAGAACGTTCTTTATATTGCATAAACCTGTCTTGGATTTGCACGAGTATTTGAATAAAAAAGACTTATTGTTCCAGCCATTCTCAAGATTGGTGCAGACCTACACATTCAGTGATTAATTTGTTAAAATATTTAGTTCAGGATATAAATAAAAATTCAAGAATTGTTTTATCAATATTTGAGTATTCTATAAGATGAGGGCAGGATTGCAAGGTCCATCTACCGTGAGAGATTGGCTCCGTAATCCCACCCATTATCCGTCTTACTCTTAATATCAGGATTAGGCCCGACATGGCTTCGACAGAATAACTTATTATATCCTTGCAACTAATAAAATATTCTAGGGATGACCTGCTAACCATATATAAATATATATAACAGTATAGCATACGTACTAGTATAAATCTTTGAATATTAAAAATAAAATTAAAATACGTAATAACGTTTCAATTAGTTTCTTTTTGAGTATTTATATAAAGTGTAGTAAAGAATAGTTTTATCTCTGGATTTGTTGCATTAAATAAACATGTATAAATATATAAATACTTCCATATATATATATATATATATATATATATATATATATATATATATAACGTTCACTTGTCGGAGAAAAATAAATAACCATTATAGTTAGGCGCAAATATACACACATTAACTGCTCACGTTTAAAATTTAAATACATTTTTCTGTTAGATCACTCTTTTATAGTAAATAGTTAAATTTTGTAGTTATTAATAGTAAACCTTAAGTAACGATTAATATCCCAGAGTATTTCTGTCATAAATTTTTTTGTAAGGTAAACAAATTAAAGGGCGATGTATAAAATAATTGCTACTTTAAGATGCTCTTAAACAACATAAATTGTCATAAGGCACTACAACATTCATGCCTATAAAATCACTGTCATGTGAAATATGGCTCTTTCATAAATTTTCTCATGGCCACAATTTTCCTGAATCAATTTCATCATTATTAACGAAGAGAATTTAATTAGTTTTTTATAAATTATAGTGGGTTATATGTGTAACACATCGTGAAAAATAATAATTTACATCTCTATTGAAATTTTTGTGTGTAATTTTGGCCATGTTATTTATAAAGAGTCTTTAGTTGTAAATTAAATTTAAAATTATATATAATACTATAAGGTATGCATAAAAACTGTGGTTCAAAGAAACACTCTGTTTCCTAAGAAGCGGAAAACTTTATTTGGACAGAGATAAATGATTTTCCCTATATCTCTGGTCTCGTACAATACACACTTTCCCTTGCGTTGTCTTATTCTCTTGTGCTGTCAAGTTGAGATTTATGTTACAACTTAAGTTACCCTTGTCTATAGACACATTCTTTGTTTCAATGTAGAGTTTTTTACTCCATTACCCATTAACGCACCTTATTTTAATTTTGTTACTTCCTGTGAATATTAACAAACAAATTATTACTGCAAAATTATCGTTTTGTTCAAAAGTTTCAATGTATCGTTAATTCTAATTTCGCCTGGGTAAAACTACTCAATTAAGACCAAGACATTGAGTATCAAAAACTTCTAAAAATTTATTTTATAAAATAAATAATTACACTGTGCATATAGGATCTCAATGTAATTGTTTAATGTCGTTACCTTAATTTTTAATTTTTTAAATTACTAGTAGTAGAAATGCGAAGAAAGTAATTCCAATGACACTTATTTTGGAATTACTTTTGTGTTAAGGTTGAGGAAAAATGTGCGTTATCCAACTGAGTCTCTCTTTCAGGAATCCTGCATACTTTCACTACGACAGTTATATATAAAAAATTTACTGATTCACATCTACAAAAATGCTAATACAATATTACCAGAAATTTTGCACTCTTACCAAACAAGATATTCAGAACATGTTGGTATTCATGTAATTAGATTAGATAAATCCTTTTCAAAAACCAATTCTTACTATATTTCACATATTATATTTAGAAACATATGTAACAAATTTCAGCATTTAAATTTATTTTAATCAAGTAGTATTACAAAATTTAAATATAATGTCACAAAACTGTTGTTACAAATTGGAGTCCAAGGATCCGAGACTTTCATTCACTCAGACTGGGGACCAACCTGACCTTGACCCCTCCTCATCCCCCGGCGCTCGTCATATCACGGTCTTGTGTATGTGGTCTAAATTCTACCGAATGTTTTGTCTAATACGACAGTATTATCTCTTATCTCCTTCATCACACAACTAAATTTCTACATTTTATGCCTTAAAACACACCGACACGTAACAGTAACACTTTTTTCGACATCTAGATAACATACACTTTTTAGTACGACTCTAGCCTACGCCCAGGCTGCTTGCCCATGTAGGCTAATTTCCATTTTAGAATATATAATAATATATAATAAATAGTTTACTTAAATTATATAAATAATATTTATCCAACTACTATACTTAAAATTAAATTGTTTTATTTTATCGCCACTTAGTAAGTATAGTAAAAGGGTAATTTACTATTTATCAAATGTAAATAAATCTAATATCTATGTGTATATGTTTTTGGAAATAAAAAAATGTTTCTATTCTATTCTATTATACGAAACCCGTCAACGCATACGCGAGCACGAACTTTTTGTTAGAAAAAGTAAACCTAAAAAATTTCTTTGAAACAAGTACCTTTTGAATAATTGTAATGAGGTTGGTCAAATACTAGTTGTTGTTAAGTAAATTTGTTATAACTATACGGGTTTTTTTGTTATTTGTCTTTAAATATTTTCAACAGACGTTATTTTGTCAATAATTTTAGAAAATAAGACATTTTATTTTCCTTTTATCTATTTAAAACTATGTGTAAAATTTGATTTCCTTAACTTAAATATATCTAGGTATATAAATTGTTTATACAAAATAGTGGCCAGCGGCTAAACGACACCTTATTTACCTTAATTTATAGGTCATATTTTGTTTAAAATGAAGAATTATATCACTCACAGACGTTTGTGACACGCCTTAGCGAACACCCTGTATGTAAAGTGTCAATTGTATATTCTATTTACGAATATTAACTGTTATATAAAACTGTATAGCAGTAAAGGATATATTGTAAAATACTGAAATCCGGAATAGAAACGTAAAACCATATTTTAGTTTAGTGCATCATTTGATCATTTGATTATCGTAATACGGTTTGGTAGGATCAGAACTTAATCAACTATAAAAGTTTCATCAGTTGGGTTAGATCCTTAACTGATACATTCCCAGAGAGGAGTTTATGTTTCACATATCAACCTTATTGCAGTCACGTATTCGATTTATGAAGTGTAATAAAGTTGTGTATCTCTGATGAACACTGTTAATAATATCACATATTAATAAGATTTCAATCATCTTCCTTGCTC
This sequence comes from Homalodisca vitripennis, assembly GCF_021130785.1. Lineage (NCBI taxonomy): Eukaryota > Metazoa > Arthropoda > Insecta > Hemiptera > Cicadellidae > Homalodisca > Homalodisca vitripennis. The sequence goes on from NC_060211.1 coordinate 13,437,416, forward strand.
AACCTATTTACTTTTGGCCACAAATACATTGCAATCTATCTTACTTTGATATCATAAATTAATCGTTTATGTGTAATATATCAAGATTAAGTCTATTAATTTTTTTCAGTTTCCAAACTCTAAGGATTAAAGTGACATTTATAGAGATGTGATATCTGATCATACATATAGTTATTATACAGGGTGTCCCAAAAATTAGTGTCAAGCAAAATCCTAGAGATAGAGCGTCCTTAAAGGTACAAAAATAATATTTAATTTTAGTATTCGAGTTATTAATTTTTGTGTGCTTTTTTACTAATCTCTTGACTGCTACAATGTTTTTTTGGCTATAAGCACTTAAATAGTTAATATATTATCTAATATATTTTATTTTAAATCCATGTGACTGGTATATATGTACCTGACAGATATAAATTTGTCACCATACATCTATCCTAGTGGCGTTAAAAAAATGTTTTGTGTTTAAAAGCGTGAAATATTCAAGATTTTAAACTCTTTTAAAGCCTGCTTTGGAAGTTTGCTCAAATTTTGGTACATTTAATGATTTTTTATAACACCATGCATAGATGTATGATTACAAATTCATATGTCAGATATATTTACCAGACAGGTAATTTTGAATAAAATTAAGGCATTATCTTTAATATTTACGTGGCTATGGCAAAAACGTCATATCAGTCAAGATTTTAATAACAAATCACAACGAAATTAATAATTCAAAAATATTTTAAAAATCGTACACAATATTTTAGGTTATTTGAGTACCTTTATGGGTGCTCTGTCTCTGCTTGACACTAATTTTTAGTACACCCTGTATTTGCTATTGGAGAGTTTAGATGGGAAACGTAAAAATCAAATGTATGGTGTGGGCATCTAGTACTTGAGTTAAGGCAGTTTACTAATATTAGAAAACTAACAACCCCTAGATAATATTACTCCATTATCATTGAATACAGATCAATGTTATAAACATTTTATCATGCATGGTTGTATGACACCAATTTCAATTTAGACTATATCATAAAACTAGTGAGCATCAGTGCCAAAAACACCTGAATATAGTATTTAAAAAATCCAAATTTTAAAAGTATTTTGTAAACCTGTATGTTTGATCAAATTCGGCCTCACAACCCATCGTTAAATCACCATTAGCCAGTAAATGTGATTTAAAAAACAAATAAGCTTTGCTATTCAAAAAGAAATTTGATTAGGAATTTTTGTTTTCGTGAATCCAAATATCACAAAAGTTTTAAAATCATACAAAAATATGGAGTCACTACAGTATCAAAAGTACAAGATGTGCTGAATATTCTGTAAGCGACACAGATTTAATTTTCCAAAGACACTTTTATATGCAGCATAGTTTAAAAATTAAAAATGCTATGCTATTGTATAACAATATAATTACTGTTATATCACATTCTTTTAGGTTGTTTATGTATGTGTATGTACGTTTAATTACGTAAAAGGTGTCTTTTTCTGGCTAGCAACTTCTATATACATATATAAATGTACTATGTCAGTTTGCGTATCTGTCTACAGGACATTTCGAAAATGAAATGGGCTTTACATTTTAAATTTCGAAGCAACACATCGAAACATTTCCTGAGATGTAGCTTACTGCTTCTATTTGATAAAGGTTTATACATATTACAAATTATACCCCATAAAATAAGCTTGATAAATAACACAAGCTATTCTACACTTTTAAATTGAAGAGCAGCGTGTTGTGGTCCAATCGTTACCGATAGCTCGGCGATATCACCGCCACCTGCGGAGTAACATATGTTGTCCATCCCACGCACTGCAAAACCAATAACGTTAAACCTATTAAACCAAATTGACCACTGTTGCTCGGGCCATTTCCACGATTTTAGATTGAAGTGTAGGTTTAGTTCAACTCTAAATTTTAATATAGTTTTAAATCATTGACACAATAAGTATTCGTCAATTATGAACTCGCATAGTAACGTTGTTTAAAAAAAAGTTATTGCTATCGGAAAGCTAAATAAAAAACATTACGGTGACACGTTTTTACATTTTCAAAGTATTTCTAAATAAAAATATTTAAATTCTGTGTAAAATAATATTATTTCATTTTACGCCATGTAAAATTACCACATAATTTGAAAATTAATATTTTTTAAAATAATATTAGCAAAGTTCAATTAATGGTAATCAAAGAAAAATTATCTTTAGATTTTCTCAATATGCTGTTATCACACTTATATTCCAATACAACAAACAAATTTATTTTTACATATACAAAAAATATACATGTATTTAATACATGTATGTATTAAATACAGAAAAAACCATGTATATTGATTTTTCACTACGAAAGAACGTTAAACTGCAACAAAATTGTTTTTCAAATGTATTGATTGTTTGCGAAATTCAAAAACCTGCACTCAGTGTTCAAAAATTAACCAAACTTCAAAAACTAAATATTTGGGAATGATTTTGGATAGTGAATTGAACTGGAAAACTCATATAGAGAGATTGAAAAACAAAGTAATTACCAGTGTGCGTTTGTTTTATTTTTTGAAAGATATTTGTCCATTGGCTGTTTTAATATCATTTCGCTTTGATTAATAGTAGGTTAGAGTATGGGATAATGTGCTGGGGAGGAACTTATTTTACGAGCTTAAAACCACTTGTTACATTGCAAAAATTATTTGTGAGATTGATTTTAAAGAAGGAAAAATTTTATTCGTCTTTTCCATGTTTTCAGCAGTTAAAGATTCTACCACTAAGATCTCTATTTCTATATAAAGTAATAAAAATGTTTTTTATTGGTGGCAGATTCTTAGTTCAGGAGAATATTTACACATTAAGATTAAGAAATGCAAATCAATGTCAAGTTCCGAAACCTAATTCAACATTTTATACTAAAACGTTCAATTTTATAGCAACAAGATTATTTAATAAATTGCCAAGCAACATAAATAGTGAGACAAATTGTATAATGTTTTTGAGGTTATTGAGAGAATGGTTAATGATTCAGCAAAACACGGAGGCATTTTTACAAATAGTAAGTTAGTTATACTTAATTATTGTCAATTTATATTTCAAAACTGCGTTTTAAGTTGGTTGATTAGTTGTTTACTAAAAGTAATATTATCTGGTTTTATTTTGTTTATAAATAGTAATTTTGTTATTATCTTAAATTTAATAATAGGCAGTAAGCACACGTATTGATTGTGATGTTAGATGATTTTAGATTTCTACTTCTATTTTAAATAAACTGTTTCGCTCTGAGCTCTGAAAACTTTAAGTTTATTTTCTGATTTTATTTTAACGAAGGAACCCCTAATCAGATTAATTATAATCTTAGAGGCCCTGTATTTTTCTCAAAGTTGTATTTTATTTTTAGTAAAAATGTTATAATAAGTTTAATAGTTAAGTTAGTATATAGGTCAGCCTGGGGAAAAAAATTATATTTTGTAAAGTGATAGTTGTTGACTTGATATACATAATATTGCTATGTGCATTATGTTTCTTGAGAAAAATAAATAAATTGATTTGATTTGATATGCTTTGTTTGAATTCTTTTATGAAGGAAGGACTATGAAGGAAACAGGATTTTACTGGACATATGCCATCGTTGAGTGGTACAATACTATCAGTAACAATACGTTTCGAGATCTGCAATCTCATCTCTTCCTCAGGTGAACCTAACACATAACTACAATCTAGCTTAAATTAAACAAAACGTATTAGAGCGTTGTGACACGCACAGACCAGGAACCACAATATCCATGCTGAGTGTCTGTTCCATGCACACTAACTCTGAAACCGAGCAATAATTATTAAAATTGAACTGCAGAATACAGATCACAGTAAGTTTGCACTCACCGCCCAACCACACATAACTGTTCCAGATTGTACTGATCAAGTCTCTCTGGTATGTGTCTTTACTTTAATATAGACTGTGGTTACGTATTAGGTTAATCATTCAGCTGAGGAAGAGATCAGATTACAGATCTCGAAACTTAGTGTTACTGATTATATTGTATAACCAAACGATGGCAAATGTCCGGAAAATTCCTATTTCCTTCAAAAGTATATTATATACTTATATAAATATGTTTATTGCGGCAGCCCTACTAAGGTTTCTGTTTCATTTCAACAATTTTAAGCAGTCTTTTTGCTATTATCCTTAATATTTCCCCTCGTCTTAGTTCACAAACATGGCATTTGGAGTTACCAGAGATGTCTAGTTACCAAATGACCTTACTACTTAATGGTTTCTGAGTTTAAAAATACCATCTCTGGAAGAACCTTATATCTAGAACCCTTGACCTACTCGTGTACTCCTATACTATATATTAACGAGTACCGATCCATCTAAATTAAAAAATACTATAAGTGCAGAAAAATATGGTCTTTAAAGCAAAAGACAAATTAAAGTAGTCTATTAATGATATGAATTAATTTGTGGCCAAAAAACGGCCAAATTAAAATGATTTATTATAAAAAACAAAGAAAACCAGCTTACTGTAACCATAAGGACGTTTAATATTAAAAATTATTTAATATAAAAAACCAAAGAAAACCAGCTTACTGTAACCATAAGGACGTTTAATATAATAGATTTTATTTCAGTCGAAAATGGTGATTTACCAAACTTGTACTTATATCAAATATTGTGTTGTAAACTCCGTATTGGAAAATAATTTTGTAATTTATAAGTCTAGGAAATTACTCTGTTCATCAATAGCATATCGATAAGGATCAAATTTAAGGTTCCCTACACATCTTTGTGAGAAATGGTTTTCATCTAAAGCCTATTCCCAATAATTCCGAACAAAAGGATCCAAACAAATAATATATAAATTCTCTTATGTTTTATTGAGTGAAATTTTCCAATAATTGGCACTTGGACAGCATAAATTACGTGCACTCCTTTGACCAATAAAGTGACATTCCGTTTAGTCCTATAGCTATTAACTGTGTCTAAAACTGTATGAGGTTTTATTTTCATGGAAGATAAGTAGTACGATATTATATTAAAGAAGATTCTTGTATTTTCGTCTAGCAAGGAACAATTAGACGTGTCCAAGTAATTAGAGTTGGCCTGAAGATCTCATCAGTCTGCGAGACACAAACACTCAACTGTGCATTTACCAACAAACGATCTCATCTGTCTCTCTGTACCGTCGTTGTTCAAGTATATACGTGAAGGAGCTAATGGAAATCAAATAGCATGCCTTTCATTAAAATAACATTATTACTAAACAGTTAATAAGTTCTACGAATTACTCACTAAATATATTGGATCCGATTTATTGGAAACTAAAGTCAGCTTACGATAACAAACTTTTAATTTACAAGTCCTATTTTATAAACAATAAAAATAATGCAAAAAATTTCTCATTCCCTATCTCTACAACTAAGATTGTTGAATTAACGTTTTACAATGTTTTCATTACACTCCATATTTTTCAGAATATAAAATAAAAACCGTTGGAAAGAAAGTAGACACTTTTTAAATTTAAGTAATTGTAATTTTGAAGAGCCTGCTTAAACGCAGACTAACTAAAGCTCTCGAAAATTTTCTTGAGGCCTAAATGATACTGTGTAGAATACAAAGATTCCTTTATTTATATTGAGGTAGACAGAAAGAAAATTACAAACAATCGCATTGTTTTTATGTTATAGTTTATGAAACTCAATAATAATTATAAATAAATATGCGTAATGGGCAAGTATATACATCACTATCAATATTAAAAATTATTAAAATTATTATGTAACATCGTTTATGAAATATTTGTTTCTAATTTATAAGTAATATCGCAATTAAAAACATTGAAATAGCAATTTATGAAGTGAATATGTTCTAAATAAATACAAGTTAAAACATTATTTGATGTGATGTTACGCTTGATAACCATGCAAAAGCCTCTATATAATTCAAACGGTTACGGTAGTGTGTTCTTGTCTCAAGATGCACATACTCATATAATGCAATGTTAAGTAAGAACATTCAAATGTGAGTGTTAGGCCTTTAAAAGCAACATCTGTTCCAGAAAGCGAAATCGCAGAGATGTTTACAAACGGCAGCCATTAACCTGCAAATATGTTTCCAGTAGTCTTGCTTAGCAGATGAATAATGCAAGACCAGCCGCAGACCTTCTGAAGTTCTCACTTGCACCTTCGTTCCATAGAAAACTTTATTTTCTATACCCTTTTCTTATACAGTGAAATAGCTGATAACACTTTTCTTGTAACACTTAGTTGTTTCTTTAACGGAAATTGTACTATTTTGTATTCATGAAAAATCTATAGAATTTTTCATATTTGTATAGATTATGGAAAAGGTGTATTTCAAAATATTACAATTATTGAACTAATGGTCTAAAATAATTTTTATTACTTCTTCTGTTTGAAAAATGTTAATACTATTTTTGGGTATTATTTCAAAAAAAAGTATGCCTTTGTTTTATTTTCGTACCCATATGAAAAATTTTGTTCATATTTTCCACTGTTTTGCATGATTGTGTATCAAATCGTAAAATATCTTCACAAAATTTCACATTTATAGTATGTATTGGTTTTCCCATATAAATGGATACAAGTTCGTGAAATGGAAAATAAATTATGGCCTACTTAATTGAGTAATGTCAATGTACGGAAATTACTTAATATATGATGCGTCATAGGTAAATATTTAATTATAAACCAATTCATAGTATTCTGGATAGTTTCATCTTAAAACTCCAACATCGGATTACCGCAAAAACATATTAATTTGATAAACGCGATAAATTTAACTAGACCTTGTTAATTACGTAGTTACTCATCCATATACGAAAGGCTCACCCTATGGGAGTTTTGGAGTCTGCTATATTTTGCTCGTAAACAAAACTTTCTGATAGTCGATGATACAAAATGAAAGCGTTTTAAAAAAGAAGCATTTTTGTAAAAAGTTACTTGAATTTTCATGAAACCTATATCGGTTATATTGAATAATAGCTATTAGTTTGTTTTAAAACTGTAACATTTTACTTATGAATAACATGTATATAAAAACGGACTATTTAGCTAATCTACTTCGATGGAATGGACCTTGTTTACATATAAAGGCTCATTCTATCCCGCAACTTACTGTATGTAGTTCTGATTGCAATTTGCAGGCATAAACGTTGAAACAAAAACGTTGTAACATAGAATGGTAAAAATCTGATTGACAAAAATTTTGTTGATGCAGTGAAACAAAGTTTTCCATATTAAGCTATTGTTTAAAACAGCATACGAATCGCGTTGTTCGCAAGAAAGTCCACTCGAACTTGTACTACGACCACGTTAAAACCATGCAACATTCATTTATTTAATACGCTATATAATTTTTCTAGATATGTTTAAATTATGTTACGCTTAAAGGACACTTTTTAAGTGTTTGATTATGCTCTAGTGCTCACCAATCAAAGAGATCACGAGCAGTAATGGTATATAAATAAGCAACTGCTCTTTTCTATTTCTTTGGGTGATTCCTTATAGGCTACATCTAGTCTGAAATACATCAGTCCCAGATGAATGATAAAAAAAAGAATATAAAGAATAAAAATGAAAGAATAAAAGTGTTCCACAAGTAAATTCCTTCAATAACAGTGTTTCAACTCTGGACTGGCATACTGTGTAGATATATTTCCAATACTAATGCTTTTTAAAAATATATGTAAAAAATTTAATTTCATAAAGATATTCTGTGTGTTTACAGATACTAAGATATAGTTATTTTTTATTTATTTTTTATAACTAACGTTTACATGCATAAAATAAACAATCTGTAATTAAGACAGCTAAACGGTCAAATGGCCATCAACAACTAATAGAATCAATTAATTAAATTAGAGTAATATGCTTCTGCTTTATTAATTATGCAATACCGGAAATCTTTTACCCATGGGCTACATTTAAGCGATAGGAACCGTAATATTTAAATTCATAATATATAAAATATTCACAAATTAATATTTTATATTTCAGGTAAAAATTTATTCTTTATATCTTGCAACCATTTCATTTATACTTCAAAAATTTTGTCTTAGATTAAAATCAACTTTTAATTTGTATTTATTGAACATTAACGTTTTAAGTACATTTCATAAACATATATACCGTAAACAGTAATTAAACATCACTTAGACTGTAAACGTTGTAAGGAAGAACTTATTGGTTTAAAATTCCTTCACTTGAAAGGAATCACTAGAGTTAAGTGGTAAAAGTTTGAAACGATCTGTAGCAAGCGTAATATCTTATATGACACTTAAGCAGTTTTCTGTAGATTTAATTGATTACCATTTAGTACAGTTCTGTATAGATATAGGTTTCCACAATTAATCAGAAAGAAGTGCAATGTAAAATTATGTAGTTCCAAAACAAACAATATCAGGCTTTTCATATTATACACACTGTAAAAACTACAAAGTTTTAATTATTTTATGCAAGGGATTTACAAATAACACTTTTACGACAGCGGCCCGCACGAAAACAGTCCAACATCGCAACAGATGTTGAAGTCGATCAATAATTCCGAATACTCGTAGATCTGGCAACAGAGTTTGGAGAGAGGTAAAGAGGGCGAATTCATATGCACCAGGCACCTTAGAAAAACTTTGGTTTATACATCTCCTACCTAAATAAATTAACGTTTCGTAATTCCTAGATAACAAATCATATGGAAAAGGCTGATATTCCATTTAAATAATGGCGCGCCGGAGTTCCCGTACCTCCTCAGTCATGTTAAAGCGAGTAGCGGATTGAGTACCGCACTGTCCACTCTAGAAACGTATTGGAAAGCAGGTTTTATTTGTTTATTTGTTTAGAGATAAGGAGATTTGGGAATTCCGGTAGCCGACGTTGTCAGATTTCCTGATGACAGGGTTGCCATTCGTCATTGCTGAGAGGAAATGAATTGGGATTTTTAGGGACTCAAATATGCATTTAATTATAACTATTACTAGTAAGTTTTATTTTGAAAAATGTACTGTTTAGTTCAATCCATTTACCACACATACCAAGATATCTAAGCTAGTGCCTGCCCTAAACCACTGAATTTGAGTTTATAGTTTAGCAAATGAAAAGTAAGTTAAAATTTGAATATTTGTATGAATGAATTCTACATACTTTTTCAAGTGGACCTTACCGACAAGTTTTGTTGAACTTGTTGAGGCCAAGACTATGTAAAACAACTGTTTAATAAATATTATTTTGCGCTCTATATATAGTGTTATTAACCTAGTCACAACACTCAGTGCATTTTAGAACAGCTGTGCTGCTAGTACGTTTAATAAATATTATCCAAAATAAAATAAACTATGATCGCTCTATAGTTTAGTGTTTATAACTTCACTGTGACACGAGACATGTACCGACGTTAGTCCACGCAGGATTGTAATAATATGCATCCACCGCAGTCAATGTGTTAAAAAATGATACCTATGTTTATTTTAGGTTGTTAATTTGGAACTACACAGTTTCAAATTCCACTTCTTTTCTAATGAATTAAAAAATCTAAGGCGAAATACAGCTGCGCTAAATGGGAATGAAATAGAGCTACAGGAAAACAACTTGAATGTAATTTAGAAAACTTGCGCTTGATACAGATAAAGTTTGAGTCTTTTACCACCTAACTGTAATGATTCCTTACGAGTGAAGAGACTTTAAAACCGACAAGTTCTTACTTGCAACTTTCCCAAGTACTTTCACAAAGTAACTGAAGTTTGCAACGAATATTTCAGAAATTTAAGGAAAATATCAATGTTGAATGAATGCAAAGTACAAATTTATTTCCAAACTAAGAAAACACTATTTAATTATAAGATTGTTATAAAAAAAATGTAAAATTGTACATTAATTGTAATAAATTACTTCACGGATATATAATGTGAGATTACACAATATTTACACTCGAACACGTATTTAGACTATGAAGAGATTTATGTTATTGTGAACTATGAATGTGGTAGGATATATTACACTAAATGCTGACTTCATTAGTATTAAAATAATTCGTTATTTTTTTATTGCCAATTTGTGGCTGTTTATAAATTAACAATATTTTTAAAGTGTAAAGGAAGTAATGGTCCGAAATACCTCAGTTACTTATACAAATAAGTCACGACTAATTATATCTCTCTGATTAAAGCAACATAAAATAATTTATGGAAGTAAAACAGTTTTAATGTTTTCTTGTAAAACCATTAGGATGGGAAAATTATATATAAATAATGTCAGTGCAAAGTCCTAGCACCTTCGATATATTTAAAAGCAATGTTGACTTATTTAAGGAATTTTGTCATAAATATTATGTTTCTTTTAACAAATTTTAAAATGTTTTTATCCAAATTTTCGTGCAAAATGGTAAACATATTTTCCTTGATATCTTATACAGCATATGATGAAGCAATGTTATTCACCTGGGGCTGACGTTGTTTGTGTCCAGATGCATACATATAGGCTCGCTCCCTCTAGGTATTGTTCTCAGAGATCAGTATTGCTGACAGCAAGTCCATTACGTATCGTTATCTCCAATATTGATCGGCATTGCTGAAAAACTAACACTGCACATAATATAATTTAAGCGTGATATAATTGTAACACTACGTAAACTTGGTGAATATCAGTGCCTACTTAACAAACCAAATATGGACTGATGTGCTTGCTGATTTATACATGCTCTGCTGGGTAAAGTGTGTTTATTTTGTTCTAAAACGAACATTTGGATACAGAAGATTAAATGTAATACTATAACGGTACGTATTGTAGCAAACAAACTGCAAATGCCTGCATGTGCTTTTTTATAACTATTTTTTTTTAACTGACAGGAAAGCCTAATAGTATTTCAATGTACTTCATAAGTTGTGAAAGTATTTTAAAAGTGAACAAGTAATTCTTACGTGATTTTCAAGCCACGTTGTGGCTGTAACAAATTTAGTAATGAGTTCTCGAAAAATCAGCTTTTTCCGTAAAAATATATGTACATTTGAATTCATTCACCTGTTTTGCATGGAACATAGAAATAAAGTGGACAGTATGTCGACAGAACTACTACGTCAGAGTGGAAACAGTTTGCTGTCCATAGCTAAATTGCTATAGATTTTAGTGGAAGCTGCTGTATTATCTTATACAAATTACTCTTTAGGAATGTTTTTAAAATATTTTCTTTAGTCTAAAATTATTGGTAGTCATGGAACTGCTGATTAGAATATTCTGGTTACGTGTGGATTAAAAATAATCATAATCGCTGTTTATCATTATTTCAACACAGCTATCATGATATACATATACATTATACAATGATTTTATAAAGTAAAAGAATTCATAAATTGAAGAAAAAATGTTTTAAGAGCGACAAACCTTGACTAATTAAATGAGACGTGGAAATTTCAGGGTGATTCGGGGATCAACGATGGAGTTTTCCGAATACAATCTTAATTATTTCGTAATCTCCCTCTAATTTTCGTTAAATAACCACATTGTGTATTAAACAACCACTATTTTAGGAAAATAGTTGTTGTGGTAAACAACCGCTTATTTTTGTATAATGATGTCTGTCACTTATAGTCACATGAAAAGTAATAGGTAAATAGTATTATTACTCGTAGAATACATATTCTATTTACTTTGTCCTGGTACCGATTCACTGTCTTCATTTCTTTAATATAGTAGTTATTAACAGTTTTCAAATAGCGAGATTTAAATTAAAATCCTTGATTTTAGAAAGAAAGTACTTTTATTTAATATTACTACTATCTTACTTATATCGAACAATATTAATGTCACCTTGATGTTTTTCAAAATTAAATTAACTACTGGAAATTATTAACGTAAATTTACGGTGTCGAATATATTTGGAATAAATTACTGTAATACTTGAAAGAAATTAAAAGGTGAGGTGAGTACTAATATACTGCTACAAAAGGGAATACAGTATTAAAATAAAAAAGTGAAGTAGTAATATTCATAAAATAAAACCTGAGAGAAAAACTAAAAAGCAGGTCTCAAGTCCGATCTCGCAGTACTAGACAGGATCAAGTGTTGGAGATGCCTCGCGTTCGCCGTGATTTTGAAAGAAAGCGATTTGCGTACTTTGCTCCCAAATTATATAATGAACTGTCCTCCAGCGTAACAGGCCAGGGTGTATCTGAAACGACATACAAAGAAAATATATACAAGTATTTAATGTACAATACAAGGTAATATAGCCATATATAACTGTATGTCTAATATTATGTTTTATTTTTAATAACTATAAAATAAGCATTTAATTTTTTTAAGAACTATAATAAGACATGAGTCGTTTTGTAAACCAGCAATTATTGTTGAAAACCGCTCCAAAATAAAGTCCTTATTTATTTATATTTATTTATTTATTTATTTAAAAAATAATAAAAATAAATTTTCATCATAGACATTACTAATGATTCTCTATTAATTGTAAACATGGAACATAATGAGTAACTTTTGGTTTCATGCAATGTGTAAATACGTCTTCAAATTATATCTTCTAAATATCATTTATGAATGATAATATAAAGCAATGATAAGTGTTGATGATACTTATTGGTAATTTTTAGCGTTATTTTTTATTTTATTTCCCGCCCTGAGCTTACTGTAAGTATTGAGCATATTCTGAAAGAATGAACATGTAGGTTGTATTGAATATTGTGTACTAAGGAAAAATATGAGGCATCGCAGTTTATATTTCGTAATGTCCGATTATGGAGGTCACGTTTTCAATAACCTCAGAACTGACATTATAATGGTTGTATAGTACAAATAAACGGCAAATAAAAATAAATTATGGAAAAAACAAACCATTGACGTAGTAAAACGTTTAGTATCGTTAAAAACTTCATTGGCATTGCCTGGCAATGCAATGCTCTAGGAAACGGATGAGTTAAAATGTAAATAACGAAGCTTTACTACAGGCCAGATTGCACAACTGTAAATGTAGATTTTTCGTTTACACGTTTAAGACTAAGTTGAGAATATAAAAGAGTTACCGTGAAGATCCTCTACTTTTAAGCTGAATTTATTTCTATTCATCCATTATGCATACAGCTATATGTTTATTTTTGACGTTATAATCGCCAGTGTTGTATTCATTAACAAACATTTAACTCCAAAAACTCTAGGTACTCCAGATTAGTCTTGAAAAGTTAACTAGTCCATCCTTGCACAGAAAATACATTAGTTAACGCTTTTTATTCGTGAATAAAGATTATTGACATTACTGGGTTAGCATTGGTTCTTTTAATTTGTAGGAGTGCTGCTTTACATTGAAAAAGTCTACTGTGACACATTTTCCATTTAACGAAAAAAAAAACATTTTTTCCAGATACAATACAATTGAAACATACATCTACAATACAGAGATTGTCATTATCAGTGAATTAAGAAACATAATTGAAATACGTCTGAAGAATTCAAAAGAATTAGATTAGATTAAACGAAAGTGGGGTAATTATGTACTTATATAGGGTTTAAGTCATTTAGCACAAATAAAGTACTAATATATCGTACAGTTACTTTGAAATTTTTAAAATCATAATAATAACAATAATCTGTATTGCGTCAAAAATTAAAAGATTGCATTCATACGTCAAGTACATTCATCATAATATACATTTTACAGTAATTCTATTGCAGTTACGACTATTCAATTGTATAACAGAACTGGGTTTTTAATTTTATTCTTATTTTCAATAGTTTTCAATAACTTTCATCCCAGCAACTCAACATGAACTCTTCAACGGAGTAAAACGCTTATGACACCAGGAGGTGTTTTACTCGAGATTTGAATCATAAGTGCAGAATAATACGATTTCAATGAACTTCTCTTTTAAGCCGACAATGACTGTGTGAACCGAGTGCAGGGAATATTGAAAGTCCAAGGCAAATTGCTATTTGATGACGTTAAGACGAGGGAATGTAAATACGTTAATGACGTCATGCTGCGTGAAATTGCTTTGCAGTGTACGATGAGTGTAGAGGTCCTCCTACTAACTGTAAAGCATCTACGTGCAGTAATATGGTTTGATGGTATTTTAACTAGTTGGTATGTTGTCATAACGAAATGATAGTGTGTGATATTTATTCTGACAAGCATTAATTTCTTAGACGAATTCCGATACAATGACGAGATTGCTTATTGCAAAAAATTGTGTTTTAACTGCACACAATTTACATATCACAGGGTATAAGTGTTAATTTACAACGAACAACAATTCAGTGAGCCAAATGTGTTTAAAAATGCATTTCTTATGTCCATCTTCTCTATCAATCGTCCACATAATGTTTAACAGCACGAGGTTCTCTTGTTGGAAGTTCTCTTGAAGCTACAATTGGCGTTTACTCCGTGTTATTTACAGTATATCCTGTGTTAAATATTGACAAACTATTCAATAACTATGGCCAGTAATTCAGTTAAGAATAAATTCAAATTATACATAAAATCAATACTTTTAGTTTGGTTATTTTGCAACTGATTTTATTTGTAGTTTTATTAGAGATAGAGAGGGTGGAAATATTTACTTTGCGTTGGCGAATCGAAATACATTTACATTGTTTTAACTGCCAGTTAATGGTAATTAAAAGCAGATTATAAATGTTATCTGTATGAGAGTAACTGGTCTTCATTGATCACTTAGAATATTGGTTACTATTAAATACAGAATTTCAAGATAACAGATACAACGACACACCTGTAAAAGAATTTGTTAGAATGCTTAAACCAAACCATTGTTAAGATTTTTGATCCCAAAATTAGGTTGCACCTTTGTGAATAATCCTCACGACTATGACTGTATCATTGTTTATTGAACCTTTCACTATCACAAAGTTTAATCCTGAAACTGCATGTTTATAATAATAAATAGGGCAAAATTCTTAATGGAATTGATCCCCTCGACTGAAATTTAAAAACTAAATCTATTAGAGACAATTCCTTAGATTTATGTTGGAGAGTGTTAAAGAAGAAAGGTATATTTTAGAAATAATATTTAATTTAAAAATGATCTAACATTGTAGTCCTTGGTGCATATGTAATTTAAAATTGATCTAATGTAAAAATTTTTATATCAGAATGAATTATCCTCAGCATCAAAAGACGAATCATTACAAGATTAACAGCCTCCTTTTATGCCTGAACAATCAAGGACCCATGTACCTTATTGTCTCCATTCACTCAGAAAATTTTATAATGTCTTGTGAATGGCAAGAACAACTATTAACATTGTAGTTCTTGGTGCATACTTTTACACGTCCAAATTGCAGCTTACATTGCTTTTCCTCTTTGACATGATCTCTTATACAGAGTACCTATGGTTGTTACCATCCGAGTAAAATATGAGATGGTTAACCCAATTTGTGGCTTACAATCACAAGACGACATGAAAGTTGAACATTAAATACAATAATAATATTTTTGACACTTTATAAAAGTTAGTCAATTTAAGTATTTGTGATAGCTCTAGGAGTTTTCACTCTGTGCTTGATTATTTTATTAGAACTATATGTACTGTGTTCATTGCTATTTATGGTGATTTTATAAACATGTATAAATTTACTTTTTGGCTTCAACCCACACAGAAGACATAACTTATCAGACAAAAAATGTCATATTTAAGTTATTATTAAATTTTATGATAACTAAGATCCGAAATCGACTCGTAATATCTCAACAATATTTTTGTCGTACTTTATAGTCTAAATCTTAAGTTTCTTGTACGCACATAAACATCCAGTTTATGAATAAATAAGTACAGTACATTAATAGATTTTAATTAATTAGTAAGTACAGTAAAAACATTGTTTATACTTAACAAAAAAGGAAAATATAATTCCAGTTTAGTAATTATAAAATAGTGTGACAGGCCATTCATTATAATTAACACTAATGTACCTACTGGATAAAGTATACGTCATTTATTTTTTTAAAGGTGGTAATTTGTTTAATTGGTAAATTATATGGTATATTATGAAACAAGCTAATGAAACTGTAACTCTATGTTCTAGTCATACCTTTTAATGTCTCACACGAAGTATGAGTATAAAGTGAGATGGCTTTGCACAGTCGAAAGACGACAAACCCAGGCCATTGTAGATTGTGTGTGTTTGTAACATCCTGTACGTTTTAGTCTCCTTGCTAGTGTCAATCCCTTAGTTTACTTGAGCTTATTATTAAATAGACACAGCGTCAGCTCTATTATGCCGTTTGTGTGCTAGGACAGTACAGCTAGCGTATTGCCTTTAGCAATCTGTCCTGTAACATCAAATATAATTAATATCCTACAAGGTAAGAGGACGTCACACTGACGCATAACAATATTCCATGAACGCACATGCAAAATCATAGTGTTCTATTGATTAATTACATTACATTACATTTATTGACTGTATATCAAAATTGAAGCTTTAAGCGAAATTTTGTATATATAACTGATTTTAGAAATAAATAGCAGGTAATCCCTATCTTGGAATCATGCAGAGTTGAAACCATTAGTCATAAAGCTGACGTGTCTCGGCCTAAGAGCTACTCTTATTATAATTATACAATACAAACAAAGAAACTGTTGCTTTTATTTATCAAGGATTATTGTCTGATATGTTAAAATTTATATGGAGAAAAATGTTTGTTTTAATATAACATACTTAACATTTCAAAATTAAAAATAATAGCTCAAACCATATCATGAGTACAAGTAAATTTATATATACTAGAGATAAATAGTAACTGGAAAGCAATATAGTAGAACTATTTATACTCCTGAAACTGAGTATAACCATACAATACAATAGTCGATAAATGAATCACACTCCACTACGGATTTACACCTCTTTGTTCCTCTGTACGGGAATTGTTGCAGTACATTTACGTTCTCTTAGTCCTTCATAAGTTTATAATAACCACTCAAAATAACCGCTACTTTTAGTGCCATTCAAAAATATCTGAACTGAGGGAACAGCCAACTAATGTAACTCTTTTAGGAGCTATTGTTGTACTACTTAAATATATTTGATAAACAATGCTTTTAAAATTTTAAGTAAGTAAATATAACTAGTAATTATCAAAAATTGTTTTATGAAATCAACTAAATTAGTTTTCTTGGATAGAGATAAGTTTTAAGCATGAGCTTTTATTTTTATTATATTTCATTGTATCATTGGAATTTTACCTGATTTTAGAAATTGTATATGCAATATATTAGTATACTTAAGTGGAGGGAGTTGTACATCAATAAATAAATCCTAGCGATTAGATCTAAAAATAATTATTTATTGTAAAATACGAATTATGCCACTTATCCTGGAACGACGTATTTCTATATGACGTTCTACTAAGAAATAGCATTTAAAACATATTTCTAGGACATAAACACTTATTTATTGACAAGCAAAATTAAAAAGTAATTTTTATTCTTAAAATAATTCCTTTTAAATAGACGACTGAAAATCTTGGCTCCACAAAATAAGGATAATTACCACAAATTTTAACTACCACAAAATGATTCTGCCACGACCCCATCTAAAACAAACCCCAAAACTAATTAGCTTTAAGCTGAAACATTAGTTACAAAATTAAAAGCTTCTTAACTAGTGAGTTTAATTACGAGCAACAATATTGCTGGTTTAAAAAAAAAACATAAAAAGGTAAAATTTGTTGATATTATTTACAAGATGTTATTGGCTTGATAACTATTATTATACTTAAAACTAACACTTGCTATGCGGGTTACGCGATGTTTCATCGTAGATATGACATGCCAATTAAGATAAAAAAATAAACTGTTAAAAAAAGCGTTCATAAGGATTATTTTATCGCATTTTTTCAGGTCCTAAATTTTTAGTTTATCTAAGAAAAGTAAAATTCATCGTCTGGCCTCCCATTAGGACAACTGTCTAAACAGCGGTTGTTATTACTTGAAATACATTTAACAAAACTAAATTGCTAATAATTGATTTTAAACATGAGTTTTTACAGCGTCCACAAATTAATGGCTGTATGTGTTGAAATAAGCACTGATGTAATCTTGTGGTTCGAGTATTTCACCTTCAATGTTATGATTGAGTCACAACTTTAATTTGAATAATATTTTATGTACAGAATTATTCCTAATATGAGCTATATTAGGCACTTAGTCACAAACTTACATTTTTATAAAAAGTAATACTAGATATATTTTTTAAAATCTCTATATTTTTATATTGCTTGGTGTCTACCTTGCCTATGTATCCTTCAAGTCAATAATATGAATGTCTTCTTACAAATTGTTTAATGTAACCACACTGAAAAATGAGCAGTTCTGCTTAACTGGATAAAATACGTTTTAATGTTTTAAAATACGTTTTACTGTTTTAATGTAATTGTAATACTTTATAGACGTACAAGTATAGATGATTTTATGTGGAACATTAATTTTTGAATGGATCCGCAGCTCTATATAATGGCGCCAAAGTGCCTGAATTTTAACCTCCGCCTCATTGAACAATTAACAATCCTAATTTAAAAGTAAAAATTGACTTTCTAACAATTAATTAACCAAAAAAAAATGACTTTATAGAATAATGCTGTACAGCATGTCTGGTATATATTTTAATCGTTGTTTATCTGAATTATTTGAATCAGGTCATTGTTAAATGTGTTATGAAAGTTTTAAAATAATATTATTTTAATAAAAATATTGCAAACTAATTATGATATTTATGACATTTCATGCAGTTTTTATAGCAAATGGTTATCTTTAAAGTGCATAAAATCTACTTTTAAAAATGGTAGTTGTTATATCCTTACACAGGTAATATTAATGAACCTACATTTAACAAGTTCGAAGTTTATGCCTTCAGAGGTTGTGTTAGATTGTATAGAAAGTACACAGATAGATATTCAGAATAGACAATGTTTATTTTGTAGTTCTACTGAAGATTGTTTTAAACACCCGCAAAAATAAATCTATTTGTAAACAAACTGAATACACAAATATGATATTTTAAAAAGTTAAAAAAAAACAATTGAGTAAAAATCAATGTTCAAAGACAGGATTTGATTTCCACACATTCTGCATTGTAGTAACTTTCCTAGCTCGCAGGAACGTTTACGGTTTGATAGCTGTAATGTGACATTACTTAATGTACAAAAATGTAAATGTATCGTGGAACAGAATATATAAAGACAGAATTCATCACTATACTTTAAATTTATCATTGAATTTCATTTCTATATATCCAAGAATTAATTCAATGGTGGCGTCATAGAATTTGGCTGAGTGCTAAGCATATCGCTCAGTATGTTGATACAATACCCCTTTTGTTTGATGACAATGTTTGTTGAAGAAATGTTTTTTCTTTGCGCCGTTTGATTGATTGTCGTTTTTATGACAATAATAAAACCAGCTATTGACAGGAAATATTGCATTCAATATAAGCAAATCCTGTTTCGCGCTGAATGGTGTCGCGTACACTAACCTTTTAAATAGTAATATTCTTGCACTCAAAACGAAGATGAAATAAAAATAAATGTCATATTTAAAACGTGTCTCGTATTTTTATTTAATTTAATTTAAAGACTGTTTATTTTTATGTGGGAATTTTGTACAGACAAATAGTAGAAAATAAATGAATTTAAATTACAGTTTAATTACTAAATCCAAAGCAACAACCGCTGCCTTATGCTGAAACAAATATTAGTTTCTTTAAAGTAAACGCCGCACGAACGGGCCATTAATCTCACGATGACGAGTAACGGCTGGGCGGAAACTTCGAACTGACACGAAGTGGCTACACACGTTCCCTTCTCAAGTCTCAATGGATTAAGAGTTATGTATCGTTAGGCAACTGATTAAATAACAAATATAATTCAACATATACAAACTATTGTCATTTTAGAAAATAAGAATTAGAACAATTATGTTACGAGTACATAAGGTGTGTTTTTTCCACACTAATATGTGTTTTTTCCAACAAATTTGGAATTTTTTTAAATTACTCAATTTTTATTTTAATGGATAACTATAGATGAACATTTTTTTATGAACAACTACGCATGTGAGAAACCACAACAGCCATGTTGTGTGTCTATTCCATGCACACTAACTATAAAACATGTACTTCATTAAATCTGAACACTACTTATAAAAACGGAACAGCAATAATATTATAAAAATGGATTTAACATTGATTAAAAATAGAGTATATATCAAAATATTCCGTTTTATATTCTAAAGAAAAACTTACGGTACAAATACAATGTTTCTATAACTCATAATGCAATCTGGATTTGAATACTTTTGCTATTTACATTTTATTTGTTCATTAATTTATGCCTTAGACATAACCATTTACCAAATCAAGGGAAATATTTAAAACTTAATTTCGTTATTTTATTACTTGGCATGCATTATATTAATGTTCATCAATAATATTTTCGTTAAGTAGAACATCAAGTATAGGCAAGTATAAAGTGCTTTGCATGTACACTTATTGCTATTTGCATGCGTTTACTATTAACCTAGCCCCTCTTATAATGGTTAATTTATATTAATAATGAAACAGCAAATTTCCTATAAAACAATCAATATAATTGAAAATTTATTTTGTCTCTCTTAAGAAAATGTTCTAATAGTTTTAATATACACATAATTTAGTTTTTATGGAAAGGGTTGATTGAGTGCAAATGATGAGTTTTGCTCCAGTTTACCTTCCTCTAAGTACTTGGAATATAACGCAGTCACAGAATTTACTCTTGAAATCTGGGGTCGTGTTCTTCAAAAAATTTTAAAAAAATCAGCGACTAAGAGGAAGATTAGCTGGAGCTAAACTCAACATGATTTAGTGTCCATGTCATAGTGCATCCAATTTTGTACCGGATGAGACAATAGGAACAAATCATTTCCTAGACTACACTTCGGTTTGTAGTCTGGGTGTCTCTGTTGGCTAAACGATGAAGATGAAGCGCGTTTTGAGATTCTTCCTAAGATATCTTCAGATGAAAATGACTCCAGATTCGATAAGTAAAATCTATGACAGCGTCAGATGTCACACGCTGCACTAAGATGGAGGTGACCTGGAGATAACCTTATCATTCGCAGTTTTAATACTATCGGAAATTTTTAAATACTGCATAATACTATACTGACTTATACGTTTATAAAGTTTGATTCATCAAAAAATATAAGTGAACAATTTTATAGTTGTATATTAATTTTTCATGCATTTTATTATTAACTGCAGTAGGCAGAAGTTATAACCTGATGTCGCAAATTTATGTTATACGCAAATGGTAAATTTTGCCTCTTTTCCTTAAATTATAATTTCGAATTTTATACGAGTGTATAACCTAGATATATTAACATAGAATGATGCATTTGATAAGAAATACGGTATGAGTTAATTTTATACAAAAGTGTGTCATTAAACTCTAATGTTAAATGGAGGAAAAATGTAACACCTAAAAATGCTCTACTGTCATAATATAGGACTCTAACTTGGAAAGCATAAATGAGTACGCTCGAAGAACTTGGTATTGTGGGAAACTGGGGTTGTAGTGAGAAGCATTTATCTCTGTCAAAATGAAGCGTTCTTCCGGTCCTGGGGAAACGGAAAGTTTCTTTACACAGGATCTTTTATCAGTATTTTATTTGACATTAGATATTGGTATTGCCAACAATGTTCGACTTGAGTTGATAGTGTATCTTTCTTAACTAACCCATTACGTAATATGTTGCGTTTTTTAATTATCTTTTTGATAGAAAAATTAAGGTTATGTTAATATTACAAATTGAGCATACAAATAAAAAGCTAAGCATTTAAATAATGTTAGAAAATGTTTATAACTTTTACAGTTGAACTACTATGTTTTCTTGCTATGCCGTTTTGTCCGTTATTATAATCTATTCTATATAGATATATAGATAAACGATCCTCGTAAATGCTCTTCCCTAAAATCCCGGATTCCCACAATACCAGGTTCTTCGAACGTACTCATTTATGCTTTCCAGATCAACAATAGGAACTTAAACACACTCCACTAAGGTTTAGTTTTCAATAGCTCCTTAATAAATTTGATATTAAGAAGAATTTGCATGTTTGTTCGTGAGACAGAAGGGTATGAGTAACAGGTTATGAATCCCATCCGTTTTAAAGTGAAGTAATCCAAAGCACTAGCAAAGTTCTGAGAAGTTATGAATCTTGCTTGAATAATTTACCACGCTAGTGTTTCCAATTTACATTTTCCAAGATTGCACTGTTTGTTTTAACATCTTCATATCTGATTTTAGTTATTCGTCTTGCTACATTTGAGATATAAACCAGTTAGTAAACTAAAACGGTTCGACCTCTTCACTATTTTAAACCGCACATATTTGTGTAACATCCATAATTATATACATGTAAAATTTTATCTCACATTTCCTCTTCATCTTGACTTCTTCTAGGTAAACCAAACAAAGCTGTAGCGTAACCTAAGTGTCTCTTGTGTCGAAACGATACGACACAAAGACAACTAAGAACTCACCGTGGTGTTTACTTCAGAAAGTTATTAATACTGAAACCATGGCAAGTACTAAACAGATTTGGCAAGGTATTCTACTGTTTTGGCCGTACTGGATCCTTTCTTAAAGACGTAGACTCCAAGTACCAGGAGTCATATATATGACAGTTTCAGTGCCTAGAAAACTCACGCATTGTTTTATAAAAATTTTAATATTGACGAAAATTTAGTATTTTATTTGAAGTCAAGTTATTACCTTTACTTGAAAACATCTATTAACCCGTTTCTGCCCAAATTATTTTTTTGTCAGATTTTTTGGTGGCCTTTGGTTATTTGCTTTATTATCAGTTATTTACTATAGTTTTAGTATGAAATATGTAAAATTTAATAATAACAATAAATTATAGCATGTCGACATATGTCGACAGTGGGCAAATGAACGGGTTGCAGTTAGAGAAATAGAGGCTAATGTAGACATTTGTCGACAGTGGGAATGAAAGGGGTGGTTTTAAAATAAGTTAAAAAATGAAATAATGATGCTTTTATTGTTCCATTACAGTATTTATGAATAGATTACATATCAGAAAGGATTGTATAAGAGATTACTTCCTCAGGAAGTATGGAAAGCCTCCGCATCAAAGCACATGGCATCCAACTTGACAAGTCTTGCACCGTTTCCTTGTTGCTATGGAACACAGTGCGCAGCGAATTTGCTTTTGAAACTGTTTCTAAATGATGATCTTTTCCACTGAATCGGATTTCAGGCAAACACCCTACTGGATACTGTCTGGCTTGGCCGTCCTGCAGAGGGATCGATGGCTTGTGCATGTTCGCATGTACGTACGGACAATTGTAGCGGGTGAATCCAAGAAGATCTAATTGTTCTTCAGCTCCTTTTGGCGTCATTCTGTATATAAATCCAAGCATTATTCATACTCACATTTCAGCATGTATGCAACCATTGGCCAATACCACTTTTTGTTGCGAATATGAATACGGTAGGTAGATACATTTTCATCTAGCCTATCCACCCCACCCATATTCAATATTGTACCAATTGACACAGTTTGGACTGTGGCACAACGATGTGTTTTTTATTGCTAGAGGACCAACGCTTTGCTTTCCCTCAGGATGAACGCCTGTTGCTGTCGACGCTATAGTAAAAACACTGTTGTCCATGTATCTTACAAGTGTTATGTTGGTGTCTGTGTCAGTTATTTGATGGAAAGTACCTCTTGGTTCTTTCTTGAGATCTTGAGGTTTACGAAGAGGGGCATCCTCAACTCTGTCTACCCTTATGGTCCCTGTACCATGATATCCCATGTTTTTTAACGCTTCAAGCAGTTTTAAAGATGTAAAGAAGTTGTCGAAAAACAAACTATATTTTCTGTCCTGTGGGATTTCAGATATAAGATCAATGACAACTGAGCCTCCCACACCGAGCTCAGGAATAGTTGCTCCAGTCGCTTTGCCCTGATACGGTTCCGCTTGAATAGCGTAGCCTAACCTTGTAGCTAATATCCAAACTTTATATCCGAATCGGATAGGCTTCCATGGATATGTTGTTTCAACCGTGCCTTCCAAAATAAGGTACCATGGATTCATCAGATGGATAAGTAAATGTCACCTGGGAAGTAACGAAAGCCATCGCTCGTTCAGCATGCACATAACAGAGCGAACTTTGGCAAACTTGTCATCTTTGTTCTAATTTATCATTTTCACAGAAGTGAATGTTTTTCAAGATATCCTGAAAACGATATTACGTGAAATTGCACGTGAAACTGCTTCATGATTTGTGTCCTCTGCCGTTTCCCAGTACATTCTGTAAACGAGCCATAGTGTTGTATCCTGATAGAAAAGAATGGCGAAAAACAGACGTATTTCATTTTTTGATGTAGAAAGGTTTATGTTTCCTTTTTCTAGGGAATATTGATTAGTGCAAATAAACAATGTACTCTACGACTCGTCATCAAAGAACATTTCAAACAGTTCTACAGGAGAATAATCATTTGACAAGAAATTCGCACGAGTAAACTCTATAGAGCTTTACATCTGCAATGTCGTTTTTCTTCCTCCATGTACGTTTTGACTTATTTCCTTTCACCTTCCTTTTTTGTTCTAACATCTTTTATTTGTTTTCTTTTTTTAGTTCTGCTCTCTAACGTATTTTTACTAACTTTTCCTTGGGTTTTCTTCTTCAAAAACAACATCTACGCTTACTACACTGTCATCTTCGTCCACAGGTTCCTCAAAATTTCTTATCTTCTACTTGTTCCACTTCTTCTTGGTCACTTTTTTCTTCAGGTATTCCACCAATTCTTATTGTAAACTAACCCATCTTCAGTTAATTTTCTTCCTATCAGCTCACCACCAGCTCTGAGTTGGTTGCCAGATAAATGATTTTATGTTGCCACTATCATCGTCATCGGAATCACAGTCACTGAGGGCTGGATTATCTGGTGGCTCAATAAAAAATGTTGGATCTATAATATTTTCACTCTCTTCCAATATATTAGCGATGTCAGCTACCGTCAACCTAAAAAAAAACAATTTGTTGTAATGGACATCGACCCCTACCGCTGGTGCCCACTGTCGACATTTGTCGACATCAATATTTATGATTGTAAAATCGGATTACCCTTAAAACAATATTTTACACGTTCAACACAGTAATACGTCATACACATATCTTATATCACTATAAATAGCGTACGGTAAATAATATTATTATTTACAAGGTTGTAATACAACTTACCTGTCTATCAGTGACATAGTGAGGCTGAGAGTCAATCAGTAGAGTTGTTGACACAAAAGCACCAAACTAGCCACTGCCGCGGCGCATCAACTGCTAGTTCAGAGATACCAACATAACAGCGGGATATTATCGTAAGAGTCCTAGACAATCAAAAATTTCCCACAAAAAAATATTTAAGTTGCGTGTCGACAAATGTCGACAGTGGGAAGAAACGGGTTAATACCTATAAAATATGGACCAATTCACTACAGAAGTCCTTGATTTGAAGTTTTGCTTTTAACGAAGGAACTATTGTGAATGTAACAGGATTTTTCAGGACCCCCCCCCCCACCCCCCCCCCCCCCCACCCCCCCCCCCCCCCACCCCCCCCCCCCCCCACCCCCCCCCCCCCCCACCCCCCCCCCCCCCCACCCCCCCCAAAACAGCTGATTAAAAATTTGAAAAGACTTTCACTTAATAACATATGTTTGCTGCAATGCATTTCTTACGGGTATTTCTGTAACGAGTGGGGCGGAATCCTGAATCGGGAAAGGGATAAAAAGTATCCTATAACCTTCTACAGATCAAGACGAACAAATTTAAAAAAAAATTAGGCGAAGCCGTCCAGCCGTTTGTGAGTGATGCTGTTACACACGAACAGTTTCATTTTTATATAATAGATCATACATATCTTTTATTGTAATTATTACTTTTAGTATTTCCGTTAAACAGATTTTTATCAATTATATAAATATTGAGCGTATGCCTTATGAAAATATATGTTATGTAAACACTATTCAATATAAATATCTACAAACTTTATCCAATACGAACTTCGTCAGAGTTTGCCTCCAACAATGCCACTGACAAACATCGACTGGACTGGGATGAATGTGTCAATAGCTCTGGAAGTTTTATGTGTGTTGATGTGTCCTGAATATTGCGTATATAAAGCAATAGTTCCATAAACAAATAGAAATAATAAAAGTGAATAAGCCAAATATTTCAATGTGTTTTACTTATACAGGTAAACCTCATTTAAATAATTTAATTAAGTTATGAGATAATACAAGGTATTAATAGAACTATTAGTTTTATTTATAGTTTTTTTACATTAATCATATAAAGTAGTCATAAAATACCTTTCAACATAAAATATATGTTTTTCTTGTTATTTCAGTAATTTTATTTATTAGAACTAATCATAAGGAAGAAATCCCTTCTATTAAGTTCTTTATTAATGCCTTGAAGTCAAGTTTGTAAAATAAGTTGGAATTTGGACATTATTTATGGTTTGGTTTAGTTCTTTAAATAAACCTACAAGATTTACTTATGTCATTTATATTTAAAAATCACTTTCAGTAGTTTATATAGTAGGCAGTTTAAAAATTAAAACTAAATAAATAGTATAGAGTAACCTAAATACAAAATAATAACATTCACTATGAACAAAATTGTTTAGAAACGATAACCCATCCAAAAATGATCCTACATTTCCACGTAAATGCCACTGCTCTGTTTTTATTAAGCAAAGGATGGCCCATATTTTACTTTTAAATAACTAATTCGAATTATTCAAACTTTGTAATTTCATGATTCCATCTTATATGCGTAGTAATTAATTACAAATATGACTTTACTGCAATCAATTTTATATATCTAATATTAGTATCCTGGACTGCATTATTATGCCCTGAACGAGAGAATATCGAACCACATATAATACGTGTGAATTGTGTACAATAAACATAAATATTTTGTTAAATAATTATTTACTAATGTTATCGCAGGCTTTACACTGGGAGTACATTTATTCCATAGAAGAATGACATGAGATCACAGAAACCAACTTCAACACTATTATGAAAGTGGGATGATCTCTGTCAAAGACAATACCGATAGAAAAGGCAGGTGGTAGTAGCATGCAATGGCCAAGAATCTTGTTCAACGCTGCACATATATATCACTGATCAGAAACATTACACAAAAGGTGTTGTATGATTATTCAGTTTAGACAGAAATAAGAGTGCAGTCTAAGGTTTGAGGGCTGTTGAAATGCGGAGATTTCTATGAAATATACCTAAATTGATCTTTTAGAAAAACAGGTAATTTTATCAGGACCCACTAATTTTGAACTGCAAATTCTACATGCTATAAAATACTTAAAAAAAAACTATATACAGTTTCACTTAAATTTGAAATAGACGTGTCATTAGTAACTAAACTGATCTCGATATGAATTTACTACAAGGAATTTAGTTAGAAAAAAAGAAGTACATAAGACACAACCAGGAGACACAAAGAAATTTAGAAGTGAAAATAGTCATTTAACAATGTGCAGACATCCGAATCAGCTGTTCTAGCCATAACCTGCGTCGGAACCGCGCAGCAGCCCCAGGAAAAAGGAGCCTGTTGCCTTCGTCATTATGGTTACTATTTATTAAAGCGTTACATAATCTTTTATTGTAATGTAAATTCGAGGTTACAATCGATACGACCCTAGATAATAGAAATTAACTTGTTTGAAATAGCTTAGATATCAGGTGGGATTACACAAAAATTTGTGTCAAGTACCAAGATCAGATTTCCTACATGCACGATTATCGCTACATATGTTACTAATTAATATGTTAAAATATCACGTGATAACACTATGTTTCTTTAAAAATTATCTATTCTTAAAGTTTTCAATGCAACTATGTTTAAACATAAGATCAGTTGTAAAATGTTTGCTAAGGCTCAACCAAAAGCTATTGAGTTAAATGATTCAAAGTTATTTAAATATCTAAATGAAGGTTGCATGCTAAATTTAAAGTCTATATGTTAGTTCATTCTACAGATATCATACAGACAGACAACAGGCAAAGATCCGTGCAATATCTTCTGTCCCTAGAATAATAGGCTTCGCTAAAGCTCAGCCTCTTTTATGTATTCTGACCGTCTCACTGTTTTAACTCCGAACATTGATATTAAATATAATATTTTAGGCTTTTAATATACTTATAGTAAAAAATTATGAACCAATACTATTGAAATAAAATGAACGTTACATTTTAATAATAATCGTGAAACAAGAAATGTAAATCTTAAAACAAATTTTAATTGGAAATAATCTATTTTTAAATTTGATTTCGGGAACAAACTGTAGATAAGATTAGATAATATAACATAAAACTGCATAATGGTTTGGCCAATAAACTGTTTGGAAATCTAAGTACCGGTGACATGAAACATACAAGAAACAGTTGTTAACAATGTTTATGACGTAATACCAGAAGAGTAATCCTGGGGATTAGATTGGGCTCAGAAATCCTTGTCCATTATCGTTCTCGTCTTCAGCGCGGTATTACACCCGATAAGTTTACTGCAGTAATAGACGTTACTAACTTTATATTATATGCATTACACTGCATATTGATAGGTTTCTATTCAATAAAAGTTTCATTGAAACATTTACCTTTAGAAAACTAGTGAAATCCTTAAACCAGTACTAACTTTATGTACATAAAACATATTAATTACACTATTTATAATTCAGGAATAGCGGTACCAACTGTAATGATCTCTGATTGTTATAGTCACGTCCGTCGGAAGACCATAATAGCTAATAAAATATCGAAAAAAGTCCATAGAAAAAATTATGTAAATGTAAAAATAAAAGGCATAAAGAGAAGAAATGACAAAACATTTTAAATTAAAGTTTAGCTCAGTTATTGCTTATGTCCTATTAAATGTAAATAGTTTTTAATAGCACTAGATTAAGATGTATACTATCCTTTTATTATGATTGCAGAATCATATAATTAATTCATTTAACCTGTATTTCCGTTTATTTACATAGCCTTGAAATCATAAAGTAAGGTTAATAGTAACAGCACTTCTTATTTAAAATTTTCTGCAACAGCTGTTTCGAGCGCAGAGTACGAAAATATCCAGATAATGCAAGTTTAAGGTTTAAGTTAAAAATATACTTTAACAGTACTTTAGCAAATATTAAGTTTAGTGTGCATGGACAGTATTGTAAATCAGACAAAGCTAATATCTTATTTTTAAATTTTAACTATTACAAAACCCATATCAGTTTTTTTTACATAAGTAGGCTTTTCAGATTTGTGCATGTATATGTATATTTATGATCCTATGTTGCTACGATCTCAAGAAAATGTGCCAACAAGTGTATATTCATGGCCATAGTAATTAACTCATGTCTTAGTCCTTTATTGTGCCATTGCTTACTTTGTTTTGTATTCCCACGTGTATATATACACTTTTTTCTTGATAGTAGAAACAGCAAAATCAGCAATGGCGTAAAAAAGGTTAAGAAAGGAGTTAATAACAATACTTATTAATTTAAATGTTTTGACATATTTTCTTAAGATTGTGGCAAGAAGGAAAATTCTACATTAGCGTGAGAATAAAGTGCTCATACACATGTAAAGTACGCATGCAAAGCCGCGGGTATCTGCTACAAAAAAAGTAGAAAAATGAAAACTATCTTCGATTTTGAATCTAAAACTTTTTAATTATGAAAATAGATGTTTATCGTTAAATATTACTGTACCTATGCTTTGTCATTATTTGTAAAAACGCTTTATTAATATACGGTCATTTGAAATAATACCACGATTTTTTAAAGTTTTCATTTTGTAACTACAATAAAATTAAACTGTTCTTTTATTGAATATTAATCTTTATTATTTATAATGAATGATTTATTTGCCACAACAAATAAGAGAAGACACTATTAATTTAGTGCTGGAAATCAGGTAGTTACTTTACGTACAATTTGAATTGGTGTCAGTTTGAATTGATATTTTTACCAAAAGGTATTACAATTCTTTACTTAGTTTCAGTTCTAGTCGTAATATTTTATAACTTACCTCTTAATGAAAAGTGCTGATATTAGTTATTAAAATATCGTTTCGTAAAATGACCAAAATGTCCTTAACCTGTTAATTGAATCCGTCGATTATTTATTGTATGCAACGCTGTACTTCATGTTTTTAAAACCGCAACATGAAAACCTGTCGAAAATGTAATGTATTATTGTGAATTTTGAACTAAAATACTTAGGTATTCTGACTTTTGTTATAATAATAAAAATAATTTGGGTATACACATTTTAATATTATGTTTCAGTAGTCAATTTCAATAAGGCAACCAATTTGATTACAATCATAATTTGGATATCAGGATAACAACCTCCCAATTTCATGCCTGATTTAGTTATAAAAGGTCTACTTCAAAGGTTGTCTTTGTTCGGACTAATTGGCAATAAGATTACGCTTTCTGTTCATCATGATTGTTTATTCAAAGCTATTGATTTGTTACAAATGGTTTGACTGATAGGGAAGAATATCATTTAATAAATTAATATAGATTTTTCATATTTACCTAACGAGTATGCAGGTATAAGACAAAAGCAATTACATCTAAAACAGACCAATTACGGCCACAGTTTCGGGTAATTGAAAGTTATTTTAGTAAGTGATATCCAAATACCTGTTCGAGCTATATTAGAAAATGGGTTACAATGAATTTGTACGCTACAATTTTCTCTGAGTTATCCGTTAACCTCAGGTGAAGCAGAACCAATGTACAACTATCATGATTTATAGCAAAACTTTAAGGGTAGAAATAAATTAGACTATACGCTGATCCGCCTGTAAACATTATGTAACAATACCACAGACAATAAATTAAATTTAACCTTTAACATTAACCGACAAACAAGAAAGTTAAAGCAGAAAATAATTTTAATATGAAGCAATTTCTTTTTAATTTGATTTTGCGAATGACTGCAGATAAGATTAAATTATGTAGCATACATTTGCATATATATTTATCCACAAACAGTTTGAAAACCTGCGTAACACGAAGCACACAGTAAACAGTTGGTAACAATGTTTATGACGTAATACCAGAAGAGTAATCCTGGGGATGAGATTTGGCTCAGTAATCCTTGTCCATTATAGTTCTCGCCTTCAGTGCGGTATTACACCCGATAAGTTTGCTGCAGTAATAGACGTTACCACCACATGTAACATTGCTTTGGTAAGCCTATATAACATGAAACACACAGTGAACAGTTGGTAACAATGTTTAATGACGTAATACCAGAAGAGTAATCCTGGGGATGAGATTTGGCTCAGTAATCCTTGTCCATTATAGTTCTCGCCTTCAGTGCGGTATTACACCCGATAAGTTTGCTGCAGTAATAGACGTTACCACCACATGTAACATTGCTTTGGTAAGTGAAGGAAACAGGATTTTTCCGGACATTTGCCATCGTTCAGTGAAACAAGAAAACAGTAACACTACGTTTCGAGATCTGCAATCTGATCTCTTCTTCAGGTAATGAACTAACCTAATACATAATTACAAACTAAGTTAAAATAAACAAATCTTACTAAAGCGTTGTGGCACGCCTAAGTCAGGAATCACGACCTACATGTTGTTGTCAACTTCACTAACACTAAAGACATGCACTTAATACAAAACTATACAAAACACTAATCATTAAAACTAAACTACGGAATACAGGTCACAATGCGTCTTCACTCGTCTACTGACCACCTACGACTGACCAGAGGGACTAGCCAATGGCAATCGTGACGGCTGGCTAAAACAAGATGGCGGAAATACAAGGGAAGGGGAACAGGAATGGGCCCTTTCGTTATTATTGGTTCATGCGAGATGAACTTCTTAAAACCATATTGTGACTCCGCATTGGTTTATTACAAATATCCGATCCGTTTGATACTTTTGGTTTTCTCTTTAGTTCATTTTTTAGAATTGGCAACCAAAGCGGCCTAATCTCGACTGATGGTTGACTGATTGGTTGGTCTGCCAATTTAATGTATGTTGCCTCAATTAATTTCCTTTTGAAGAAATGTGGTTCCCGATGTATTATGTGGGCTTCATCCCAATTCATATGATGGTCTTCGGACCAACAATGGTGTGCAATTTTTGACTTTTCTGTGAAACCCTTTCTCGTGTTTTCTTTGTGTTCTTTTATCCTTACGTTTAGTGGTCTTTTTGTCTCGCCTATGTATTCCCTATTGCAGCTACATTTTATACTGTAAACACAGTTTTTGGAATCCTGTGTGCCATTTTTTTGGTTTTGTTTTTACGAGACTTTGTCTAAGAGTGTTTGTGTGTTTTAAACGCGGTTCTAATGTTGTACTTTCTACCTACTCTTCTAATTTTCTCCGATAATCCCGGCACATAAGGGATTGACATAAACGCAAATTTATCACAATTCTGTTTTTCTGACTCAGGAATGATTCTTCTGGTTCGTTTGCACTTATTAATTACTAATTGAGGGTATCCATTGCTTCTGAGATCCGATTCAATTTTCTTAAATTCTTCTTTTAGTCCATCTTTATCTGAGCACAAGCTCTTTGCTCTATCAAGCAACGAGTAGGCTACTCCTTCTTTGACAGATTTTTGATGGTTGGATTGATAATTTAAATATTTTCCTGTGTGTGTTATCTTTCGAAAAACAGTTGTCTTAAGGACATCCTTATCTTTTAATACACACACATCCAAAAAGGGAAGCTTGTTTTGGACTTCCACTTCCATTGTGAGGCGGATGGAAGGAGAAATACTATTAATGTGATTCAAAAAATTATTTAATTCAATGTCTCCATGAGAAAAAATAACAAATGTATCATCCACATACCTCCACCAAATCTTCGGTTTGAACTGAGCTGAAGCCAAAGCTTTTCGCTCGAATTCCTCCATAAAGATATTGGCGAAAATAGGAGACAGTGGAGAACCCATTGCCATCCCCTCATCTTGACGGTAAATTTTACCCTCTAACTCAAAATAATTGCATTGAGTGCATAGTTCTAACAGTTCCATAATTACTGGCACGGGAAGTTTAGTTCTATCCTTTAATGTTTGGTCTTCTTTGAGACGTGATTTAATAATTCCAAGAGTTTCTGGAACTGGTACATTTGTAAATAGACTTTCGACATCAAAACTTACCAGTTTGTCAGTTTCAGTCAACTTTAGGGATTTTGACTTCTCTACCAAATCCCTGGAATTTTTGATGAAACAGTCAGTTTTTCCTACCAATGGCGTTAAGATGTCCAAGAGGACTTTAGACAATTCCCTGCAAGGTGAATCACGAGAACTAATGATGGGCCGAAGAGGGATGGTAGGTTTGTGGATTTTGGGAAGGCCATACATATGGGGGATTTTTGAGTGGTGAGGAGTTAATTTAGATCTAAATTTATCTGAAAAAAATTCTTTATGTTTTCTTAAGGTGTTTGCTACTTTGCGTTCAAATGTTCAAGAAACGTAGTGTTACTGTTTTCTTGTTTCACTGAACGATGGCAAATGTCCGGAAAAAATCCTGCTTCCTTCACAATCCTTCCATCGTCAAAAATAACCTTTAAACAAAGGCTTTGGTAAGCCTATATAACATGAAACACACAGTGAACAGTTGGTAAAAATGTTTATGACTTAATAACAGAAGAGTAATCCTGGGGACGATATTTGGCTCGTTAATCCTTGTCCATTAACATTCTCTCCTTTAGCGCGGTATGACACCCGATAAGTTTGCTGCAGTAATAGACGTCAACATCACGTGTATCATTGTGTTATCTATAATATATTTTAATGCAATAATTACAGGAAAGGGCAAAATTATACAGAGCTTTACTTGACGGGGATACTTAATTTTACAACAGATATTTGGTAAATATCCGTGACAACTTTTTATTGTTGATCTCTTTGTTTATAAAAGACCATATTTAACAACAAACACATCGTTTAATACAAAGCACTGTCAATAATAACAAAGCGCACAATGGCTGTGTAAATTAAACAATAATGAAAATACAATCATCCAACGGATTTGTGAAAGTTATTTGTGTTAAATTTCTGGGACAACGATTCTAACATGTACACAATCCTTGCATGCCTTGTAATTTTTATTCCCTTACAATGTCTTTAATTATTGTTGAAAACAATTTATTATAATAAAAGTACTAATGAAGTAGGAAAACATTTTGCAGTGCACACTTATTTAAAATCACGAAAATTAATGTGTAAAGAACAGGGTAAGAATTTTGAGGTTGGTTGTAATTTTCAACTACTGTACACCGGTAGTTCAAAATCCAATGTAAAGCTCCATATGGAAAAAATAGAAAAAGTAAAAATATCTATGGTTGTCCTAACATTAAGTAAACCAAGAGTCAGAAGGAAACATTTAGTTCCCACCTAGATGTACACAGTAAAAGGGTTTGAGTTTTTACATCCTTGAACTTAGATAAATATAAAATTTTCCGCATACTGTGGTGACAACAAAGGGATGGTATAATATAATAACTTTCTGTTCCTCTTGGCAGCAATAATTTATTGTTCTATTCCTGCATCGCTTTTTTCTTTGTTTTAAGTTTGGCATTGATGATGAGAGGTTTAAAAGTATAATCGACATCGGAAATTTGCCATCGTTATATATTACACAACGTTTCGTGCATTGAAATTGAAATATACCATTTCGTCATTGTCATAACGCTTTAAAAGGACTTATTACGTATGGTAATGGACTGCCTTGAACTTTTTTTAATGAACCTTTTTTAATGCCGGCAATAGCTTGAAGTCCAGACAGGAGGAAACTAATCCTGTCTTTCTTATTGCACGTAAATCAAGATCACAGATTCACGTCCCACCTGCATAAGCAATTTTGGATCACTGCAGGTCTGATATACCAAAACGAAGTCTCATACGTACATTTTGAACCTTAAGTACGGCAAATTTATGACATTGTACAATTCTTTAAAATTTAAAATATTATAATTTTAATGGTAAAACTCATGAGATACCTTCTAATAAAGAATGCTTATTCTCTTTATTTTTCATATAAGATGATTTACAGTTCTTACTTTAAAGAATTCTCAATAAATTTCATTTGTATGTTTGAAACGTATTTTTTATATTTCATAAAAAATTTAAATCAAAAAAATATTATTGTATACTTGTAATTCGTTAGCAACATTTTCATATCTAAAATAATGGAGGCAAATGATATCTGTTTTATTAAAAACCAATTTGAAATACTATTTATTTTGTAACATTCACACTAATTCACTAAACAAAGCCATACTCCATTTTGCTGTTAGAGCGTACTTTATAGATTATTTTAATAAACTAATAACGTTTGGTACACCATTTCTCAAATGTTTAACGGCAAATTCCTTTCTTAATACTATTATCTGGAAATACTATTTTCTTTTGGAAACTAAAAAAAAACAAATGAAAAAATCGTGGAATAAATATTAGGTAATGTTCAGAATTTTTATTTTTTTTTCAGTTTCTGTAGCTATAATAATTTGAAGAAATTCAACTGATTTTAGTATGAAGTATTAATAATAAAATATCTTTCCACTTTCCTTGTGTTCATGTTGTTTGTATTATGCACATCCTTCAAACTATGAAATTTAAAGAAAGAGTATAATTTAATCTAAATTAATTCAAACATTGTAAAGGGATACTATATTGTAAAAAAGTGGTAGTGATGCAATCTGTATCTGTAATCGTTTTATTATATTTATTGGATAAAAAATTTACCAGAGTGAACGGCAGGGTAAGGTAAAGGTGTTTGTGAAATGGGATTAAGGAAAAACAAAAACGACATACAAATCCAGTAGCAATACATGTTTTATATGCGGTTTGCAAAGAGATATTTAACATAATTACTTTTTTTACCATTTTTAAAGCTACGTTTTCAAAAGAACGTGGCTGATTTGAATATAACGAAGTTTCCATCCTCAACTCCTTATAATCCGTAGAAATAATAATATGCAATGTAAACAACTAAAACAAAATAACTTTTATTTCAAGCTTCTGCTTAAGTTCAATCGGCGATGGTCTACTATAATTTTCGAAAAACTCATCCTTCTACGAAAGTAACTTTGTACTATTGCAGGACTGTTACTTCAATGATTATCTTAGGGTAAGTAGGCTTTAATATAACTTAATGGCGTTTTACTTCGTGGTAATGATTGATGCTGTTTTCTCAGTAGCAGTTATTTCCTTGTTCGCTAGCAGCATTATGAGCAAATAAGCCTGTATTTTTCTGGAATAAATTACGTAATATTTCAGAGAGGATTAAGCTAGACTACGCGTCTTCAATTTACCTGTTCTCAGTTTCATAGAGTAGTGTTTGTAGCATATTAGCAGAATACTGTTTAACCGTGGTTTTACATGCTATTTCCAATTACATAACCGGTAAATCGGTCGGACGAGAAGTCGGTCGAAGTAATCTTATTGAAAGCACTTTGATGTTACATGACAGAAATCTGTAATAGTTTTTAGACAAAAGTAAACACGTTTTTGGTATATATTATTTCAGTAATCATTAATTAGAGGTTTAAATGCTAAACAATATTGCCATTAACCTGGTTTTATGTTTAGCATAAAAAATTACTGATTCAAATCAATACTATACGTATTTCACATGCCGTTGTAAAGTCTGCTCCGATCAAGAAAATATATACATAAATGGGTCTAAAAAGTCTTTTCTGTCAAAAAGCCGATACATTTCCAGTAATTCACTCCGGTTAGGGGACCATAGTAGCGTTTGCCTTCTGCCTCTGAAAAAAGTTGGGCTAAAAACTACGATGGTCTTCGGAATCTCTTTCTGGTATTTCAATAGCGTTGAATTGTTTACCCGAATTAATACAATTTATAGAACGTTTGACTGAATAGATAACTTTCTGAAAAGGTAACTAGTTCTGGTCACTTTAATTCTGTCCTAAGGTATTTTAGGTACTGATAGTCTGAAGAGGAAATAATACGTGTGTGTGTGTGTGTGTGTGTGTGTGTGTGTGTGTGTGTGTGTGTGTGTGTGTGTGTGTGTGTGTGTGTGTGTGTGTGTGTGTGTGTGGTTTCAAGTTCAAGTTCAAGTTCAAGTTCAAATCATCTTTATTCAGGAATAACATGCAATACATTTTTCTATTGTTCCCATGCAACTCATAGGTTGCGCGTGGGATTGAAGAAATTATTATACATGTACTATATAAACTAATAATTTATACAATGTCCTTACGACAGTAATTACGTGATTTATAACAGCTATAGCAAGATATACAAATAATTATTATATGATATAAAATATATAACATGGTAACAGCAATTTTATAAACTTCATAATCGATAACAAATAACAATAAGGTTTAACAACAAATATATATTTATCAACAGTGCAACAAATAACAACAACAACAATAAACTTCCTCAAGTAGCCTACACAAAAATAAATATTATATACTCCATAAATATATCTATAATAAATAACAGCATAACAAATAACAAGGCCAAAGTGAACAACTCGAACAATGCAACAACCTTGACTAGAACCACGAACATGCAAAGAGAATAAGTCACATAAGTTTAAAAACAAAAACATATTTGCCCTAAAAAATCCCATATTCCTATCATTAAATTGTGTTTACTACAAAAGATATTACCTTCATCTTCACCTTTGGCTTAGCTTCAAATATTATGCTGTTTCCATAATACTGCACTATTGAATTAAGCATTGTAGGTCCCTGATAGCATAGTTGTTTTCTACAAACTTTCTTTACAAAAAATGGCGTTTCAAGAAACATGTATTGTGTACTGCGAGTAACTCTATTAATTTCTCTAAACTTATATTGTTGTAAAAATTTATAAACATGCATTACAGCGCTATAAACATATAACTGTTCAAATTTCAAAATATTATGTTCAGAAAACAAATAACTCATGCTCTCCATCCGCCTTAACCCATAAACCGTGCGCAGTGCAAGTCTCTGACACATTATAATGTTCCTGATTATGGTTGGGTAGGTTCCTCCATAATGAATTAAACCATACCTCAGGGTACTCTCAAACCACGCCAAGTAGAGAGTTCTTAAATGGTCACTACCAACAAAATTTTTCATATGGTACAGCCCGTAGTTAATCTTATTAAGTTTTTTCGACAGGTAATTAGCGTGCTGATCCCATTTTAAGTATTGGTCAACATGAAGCCCTAGATACTTAACAGATGCGACTATTTCAATATTTTCACATGTACAAGTATACAAACATTGGTGTTTATGGCAAACCAAATCAAAGGTATTTTTTAGAGTTTCCTTAGAAATATCACAGTCAAAAAACATTATGCACTTAGATTTTGATGAGTTAATGAGTAACTTATTTTGAATTAGCCAAGCAGAGATTTGTTCCAAATCTCTATGAATTTTGTATTTTAATGAGTCTCTATTGTAAGCTGAGCACACCAAAGCTGTGTCATCAGCATAAGCAAAGATTGATGAATTAAAATTCAGACTTAACATATCGTTTATGTATACTAAAAACATTATAGGCCCTAAAACCCCCCCTTGTGGTGTGCCGTAGCGCAAATACATTGCATCACTCAAAACCTTGTTCACCCTGACAACCTGTCTTCTATGGTAGCAAAAGGATCCAAACCACTTTAGTGCGTTACCTCCTATACCATACAATCTTAATTTATTTATTAATATATTAATATCCAAAGCATCAAATGCCTTCTGAATATCCAAGTAAATTGCAAGTGTGTACTTATTTTTATTTATAGAGTTAGTAATGCAACTTATATGTTTTTCTATGGCTATATCTGTACCTTTGTCCTTCAGAAAGCCAAACTGATTTCTGGAGAACAAGGACCTCTCAAAAAAGTAATCTAGTAACTTGGTTTTTATTACTAGTTCAAATACCTTAGCTATTGTGTTTATTACAGAGATCGGACGGTATGATGAAACACTAGAGACAACACCTGTCTTATAAATTGGTACTACAATAGCTACCTTAAAAGTATCAGGAAAAATTCCTAAACTTAACGATTCTCTAAAAATATGTAACAACAAAGGGGCAAAAATATCCATATTTTCCTTAACTGTTCTGCTACTTATACCATCAACCCCACTACTAACTTTATTTTTTAGTGATTTAATGGCATGTACCACTTCATCAAGGCTACAATCAAGGCCTTCAAGGTGCACATTGCATTCTGAAATATTATCATTAAATAAATCACAACCAAAAGCTTCAGATCGCAGACTCGGAATAATACTTATAAAATATGAGTTAAACTCATTAGCTACAATTTTTTCGTTACCATTAACATTCAACACCACATCTCCCACTTGGATATTATTTAAAGACTTTTTGTTCCCCTTTACGACTTTTTTTTATTACATCCCAGTACTTTTTTGAGTCACCGTTACAGTTGTTAATCAATTTTGAAAAATAAGTAAGCTTGGCTCTTTTTATGTGCCTTGCTACATGTCTTGAATACCTTTTATATGAATTTATTTTCTCTAAATTGTCCCTGTCTTTTTTAAAAATTTCAAATAATCGGTTCTTTTCATGTACTAAGTTAATAACGTAATCTGTTATCCATTCTTTTCTTTTCCTATTATTGCTATTTATTTTTTTCAGAGTGCTCGATGCATTGACACAATCGTAATAGACTTTATAAAAGTTCGAGACAGTCAAATTTACATCATTATTACCAAAAATTGAACTCCAGTCAGCCAAATGCAATTGTCTTTTGAGCATTTTCTGATCCAAAACAGAACAAAATATTATTTTTGATCTTTGCTTGTCAACTCCCAACAACCTTAAATCTAAAGCGTAATGATCTGTTATATTCAGCTCCAAGACACAACTGTCAAATTCAATTTCTTTTGAGTTTCTCACAAGTATATGATCTATACAGGATATACAGTTATTAAATATTCTAGTAGGTTTGCTTATTAAACTTTCAAAGCCATAAGACGAGATTAAGTTTGAAATAATCCCTCCCGGAGCCTTTATCCTTCAACAAGCAAATATTAATATCACCTATTATAATAGTAGGATTACAGGATTTACTTAAAATAACCTCAAAATCATTTTTAAACTGATTAAAATTGAATTTACATTGCCTATATATTGCAAAAAGTGAAAACTGAACAAGATGATTATCAACAGAGAGATTAAAGGTAACGTTAACGAGCTCCGATGTAGCGAACAGATAACAGCTGTGAGTGTGGGGAAGGTCAACATCCACGTACACCACCACGCCGCCCGCCTGGTTGTCCGGCCTGGGTTGGAATATCATGTCGTATCCTGTGTGTGTGTGTGTGTGTGTGTGTGTGCGCGTGCGTGCGTGCTTGCGTGCGTGCGTGCGTGCGTGCGTGAGTGCGTGCGTGCGTGCGTGGGTGCGTGGGTGCGTGTGTGCGTGTGTGTGTGTGTGTGTGTGCGTGTGCGTGTGTGCGTGTGTGCGTGTGTGCGTGTGTGTGTGTGTGTGTGTGTGTGTGTGTGTGTGTGTGTGTGTGTGTGTGTGTGTGTGTGTGTGTGTGTGTGTGTGTGTGTGTGTGTGTGTGTGTGTGTGTGTGTGTAACCTTTTAACACTATTTTTAAACTTTTTTTATTCTTATAGTGTACATTTCGAAATCTGCGATTTTATCTTCAGATACTAACTAAGGTTAAGTTAATTATGATTACTATACAAAAGATAGTTACAAAAAATTAATGAGTTACATCATCAACAGAAAATATCTCCACTACGATACACTGCGATAAAGTCGTTGCAAAGACATCTCTGCGTATTGCATAGCTGCATAGTACCTCAGGACAAGTATGCCTATTGTTGTACATTATTGTCAACTAGGCATTGATCCGTATGAAGATACCAAAGCCGTTACATTATGCGTGACAATGGCTTGTATAATTATTTTAGAAACGATTAATCCCTAAGTACGATGTACTATGTATTAATAAGGAAAATATGAATTTCAGCTACACTTTATATTATATGTAAAGGGGATAGTATATTCATAGTATATAAATTATAATATCTATTAAGGACTTGAAGTTCCCCAGCGTGTAAATTGTGCAACTCAGGTTTCAATGATAGAGCCTACATTCGCTACATTCTCTTGAAATCCAAAATAATGCGTTCAGCTGGGTCCTCAGAATGATTGCATATTCTATATGTAGGATCGTTATTGGCTAATCGTAAAGTGTTCAAGTTCTTTGTCCAGTAATAACAGAAATTACACCTTTCAGATTCCCTTGCTTAACTTCGTGAACTTGTTCATGAACTGGTTCTTGAAATTAGTTTTTAGCTAAATAAATTCTGCTACTGGTGAAAGTGTTTATCACTGAACCATTTCCCGACGGTTTAACAAATATTTTACTTATTTATACTCCAGGCCATGAAGATGATTCTTCGAATAATTTCTTATCAGTTCAACACTGGAATTTCCGGGAACCAAGCCAAGATCTAGTGAATTACGACTAGATAGAACGAATAGTCTTAAAAATTCACATTGGTACCTTGACATAAATTATGACGTGTTAAAAAGAATGGCATGAATATTAGGATGAATAATTCGCCATTATTATTCCTATTCATTACTGTATTGTCGCAAACTATAATAGCATAGATTTGAGACTGAAAGATTATGCAGTGACATCCCAGACGTTCACTATTGGCTGTCTATGAGACGAGCTGTACATCCCATAAGCATATGTATTTTCCACCAAGAAACCATCTGTATAAGAGGACAGGTATCTTTGTTTCATTTTCTTCCTTCCTTCCTTTTCAAATTCTCCAGAATCGGATGATTAGAAGATATTGCATACTTACAACTCGCTATTTAGCAACAATGTCCGATGCAATCTATCTCATACCGCTCTAGCAGTAGTGGGGAGTCTCAAACTGATGAAGATTACTTTCCATGATCCGCAACTTTAACCGACATTGTCACACATTACTGCAATATAGTTAGTCTACCATTGCGTCAATCACTATTTATTGCCTCTACTACACTATGGTGCAATGGCGAATATAATTTTGGTAATCTACACGCGATTGGATTACTCAGACTAGACTATACTCAGACGAGACTCAGACTAGACTACTCAGACCAAAACAACTTTATTTTCTGTGACCTGGAAATGGTGGCTGTTGCTATCCCTAAACATATGCAGGTTTGGACTGATCCATAAGAATAATTACCAAAATACATACATACATTATTATATTAAATTAAGGATATCAGAATCAGATTGAACCGTATGGATAATGTTTCAAAGTTACTCATAGTAAATATGGGCTTATTAACGTATAACTTTGAGCTAACAGTAACATGTTTACTCCTCTGCCA
This sequence comes from Homalodisca vitripennis, assembly GCF_021130785.1. NCBI lineage: Eukaryota > Metazoa > Arthropoda > Insecta > Hemiptera > Cicadellidae > Homalodisca > Homalodisca vitripennis. Next base: position 13,479,825 of record NC_060211.1, read on the forward strand.
GTTAGTATTCATATTTGATATGGTAAAAACTGAGAGAATTGCAGCAATGATATCACTGTAATATTCCACAGTTACTCAAGGCAAATACAGGCTTATTGTTCACATAACTTTGAGCTAACAGTAACACGTCTACTCCTCTGCCGGTTAGCGTTCATATTTCATTACTACTTATTATTAGTTATGATTAAAGATGTGAACATTGTAACAGAGATGGGTATCAAAGCAATATTCCACAGTTACTCAGGGGAAGTACTGACATGTTGTTACACACAACTGTGAGCTAACGTAAAAACGTTTACTCTTTTGCAAATTGGCATTTATATTTGAAATGATGAAATCTGAGAGAATTGTAACAGAGATGGATATCACTTCAACATCCCAAATTTACTCAGGGGAAGTACAGGCAATGTGTTACACAAACCTGTGAGCTAACGTTAAAATGTTTAGTCTCTTGCAAATTGGAATTAATATTTCCAATGAGGAAAGCTGAGAGAACTGTAACAGAGATTCACTGTAATATTCCACAGTTACTCAGGGAGAATACAGGCTTATTGAAACACACAGTTGTGAGCTAGCAGTAAAATGATTAGTCCCCTACGAGCTGGAATTAATATTTGCAATGATGAAATCCTTGAGAATTGTATTATCACTGCAATACTCCACAGTTGGTAAGGGCAAATACGGGTATATTGTTACCTACACATTGGAACTAACACTAAAATATTTAGTCCCCTGCAAGCTGTTATTAATTCTTGCTATAATGAAGTCTGAGAAAATTGTAACAGTGATGTTTTCACTGCACCATTGAAGTTAATCAGAGCAAATATGGGCATATAGTTTTAACTTAAATTATTTTAACAACGCAATAAAAGATCTATCGCTCTTCCAGCTCATATTCATATTTAACGTCAAAAGTTGTTAGAAATTGTAACTGTGGTAGTGTTACAGCAGCATTACAAAGTTACTCAGGCAGACCGAGCTTAATGTCGCACATTACTGCCAAGCTAATATTGTAAGTTCAACTGCTCTGTCAGATAGCATTGTTGCGAGTGGTATCAATGGCTGAGTTACCACTGTGTCAGCAAGCATTGATCGCTACTAGGCAGAATGCTGATTCACCCTTCGCCATTTCAAAGTGATTCAATTCAAATAGTAATTTACTGTCATTCATTAGAGTAGCTAACTGACAATGTTTGTGCTGCAGTTGAATCAGATAACATTGATAGCTATTGTGATGAATGCCGATCAACCCGTAGCGGTAAATGTTATTTTATTAGTTGCCCATAGTTACCTTTCAGTATTGAAGGGGAACACAACAATGATATGATTTTATCGGTAACCACCATTATACAAAGCTATGGTTATATTATATACCGCTCAGATTCAGAGGATCAAAATTCTTTGCTTCCATGAACACAGGAAATATATCTTCTTCTCTTATCCATTATATAGGTAATTATAAATAAGAGCAAATTAAAAAATGTTATATTTACATACGATTTACCCTAACATTTACTAAATATTCAGTATTAGATAACTAATATCCTAAACACAGAAAATTTCATCTCTTCGTGGATATCATCAAATATTTACCAAAAATTCTAATTTATTCGTAAATATAACGTCAAAATGGTTGATAGTAAATCATTTATACGTACAAAGTGTGAAGAGAACCAAGCGATTATTTAAGTTATTCAAAAGGTCTGACGCAATGGGCTGAGCCTCGTAACTTTTACCGTTCAATTAATATTTTCCAACTGAACTATGACTCCACGAATAACAGTCCAAGAGTTTACTTTTGTCATGCCTCAATTTATTGCCTTAGACCTACGTCATATGTTACCGGTAACTAATATAATAAAAACTATTGCACTACATTACAGTAACCTAATTTGTTTGTACTTGGCTCATTCTGTTACAAAGGTATAACATACATTCAATTAAAACATACTCCATACAATGAATATGATAATCTTGAATTAACTACTAAGGATAAAACGTTATTGTTGGAAACTAAATTGTTGTTAAAAGAAGGAAGCTGGCATCTTTCATAAATTTGTGATGATCCTACGTCATTGACATAAAGAAGGAAAAACACAGGAATGAGAATGGATCTGTGGGGAACACCGTAATTCAGTTCTATTGGTTTAACGATTGATTTGCTGTTTGTACAACTTGCGATGTATGACTTAGAAATGAGATAAGCCATTTAAGCTCAAAAAAGTTCAAACTTAGTACAAGAATTTATCTTGTAAATTGGTAGACTGGGAATCAGTTATTCGCTGAGATTTAGCGAAGCCCATAACTTGAGAGACTGTAAAATTGTCATTTCTCTCTATCAGTTTGTCTGAAAAACAATATATTGAAAACGAGATGTTTATATGAACAGTACTAAGTTTGATGATGATGCGTGTCACACCTTGGGATATGGGGATATGGCTGTGGATTAGTAAATATTTTTTAATTTACCTTAAAAATAATTAAAAAGGTTTACGAAAATTATCAGAATAAATAAATTTGTAAACAAATTGCGTACAATCATATTTTATTTTAGTATGCACTATTATTTCGCATAGTGTAAAATGAATAAATAATACATTGTAAAGTAAAGTTTAAAAGTCACTTAATAAATGTGATTTTAACAAACTCTTGTATTGCTGTGTCCTCCCTAGCTCACTGGAACTTATATTATTTGAATATTGTTATAATAACTAATGTAATGAAAGAAAAACAATGTGTCATGCGTTACATCTCTGGAAATATTTTAACCGTTGACTGGAAATTTTGTTACGATATTCCATTTTCACATATACAACAATTTGTTCAATGATGGGGTATGTCCAACTATATAATTTGGCTGATCGTAACAAACCATAGAATTTGTGAACATTTCTTTTCTCTATGCCTGTATATATGCCTTAGGATATCCTGAGAATTTAATAAGAGGCAAATTAGAAAATTTTCACACAATCTCAGCGAAGGCTGTTACGCGAAATTTGTTGTGGCATACTCCTACCTTGCTTGTTATAGTAGCAAAATTGATAATCTATATTATTAGTTCGGCAATGAAATTGGTAACTTAACAATAAAATTGTATCTCAACTAGAAGTTTCAGTCATTTAAACAGTGGAAATAATTACTGTCTTAACAATAAAATCTGGTTTTACCGCTAACTAGATTCGATATTATACTTTTTCCACCACTTTTAGATTAAAATTATTCAGATCATTAAGAAGTTTATGATTCAGTAACCTCAGTGCTTATACATTCAGATATGAATTCTGTAACTAGAAGTACAGTTCGTACTATATTTTGGTAGTTTTGCATTGAAAGGAGCAAAATATTTTTATGAAAAATTTACTTAAATTTGTACTAAATATATATCTTAGTATTTAACATGTGTGTGTTTTAATAACACATTTTAACTAACATTAAATTCATTACTTTTAATATCTGTCAAAGCTTACCAGTTATACTAGCCAAACCACCAAAGGGTATAAACAAGTAAGTGAATGAAACAACAAACAATGAGACAATGGAGGCTTTGTAGCACTCAAGGGGTACAAACCTTCTCTATTGTTACTTGGTTTGAATTCAAACAATAGGCGCAACTCAACTTCACTTTGTTTACCTTTAACATGGATTTACTGTCAGTTGACTTACTCTAGTTCTACTTTGCTGAACAGTACATGTATACAGTTCGTTCAATATTAGAAGATTTGATTAGTTATATTTACTATTATTGTCAATGAAATTGTGAAAGTATCTGGTTTATTTAGAATCAATCGGATGCTGAGATAAAGAGATGTAACAGCTAAAAATCCAACAGTTGAATTAATTTTTAACCCTCAGGAATAAGTAACATCTCTTAAAAATTCCTTTTCAACTGTTGAAACTACAACAAGAGAAGCTGTAGTTGTGCTACACACACGCACGCACACACACACACCACACGCACGCACTCACCCCCCACCCCACACACACATGTGTGTATATATATGTATGTACTATTCATTATTCATTTATATATGAAAGGCTTAAAGGTTTTTGCTGCACAATAATGGAGTTTTAAGTAAAGCTGCAAAGTTGAGATTAAATATATAAAACAATCCATACAGATTTCAGCAAAATAGTTTACCTTCCTTAAATCTGAACCTGATGTTTTACAGGTTATTGAATAATAAACCAATATTTGTAATAGCTGTTGTTATTTTAATAGTACCACCAGAACAACATATAAATCGTTGAATTAATATCAAGAACATAGTACAATTTATATTGTGCTTACTTTGTATGAAATCTATTTACTCTGCGTCAGAAGGAAATCAAAGCAACAGTAGCATGTGTTGTGTATTTTATATCAGCACAATACAAAATGTATTTGTGACAAAAGATCAAAGCTTGTTATTAAATGTTGACTATGTTGGCGGTCAAAATTTTGTTCACCCAGTTAGTGCTTTGTTTTTAAGTACATATTATTTCTACATGGCAATATCATTAACTTATTACTTTATTCAAAAATAAATATTACAGTTGTACAATAGCATATTTTACAAATTATTAAATTATTTAGAATATTATTGATGTATATTTTCAATGTAATGACTTACACAATAAAGTTTAAACACATATGTAAAAATATCTAAATATGTGAAAAAAGTTTAAGGTTTATTGAAAATCTAAACAAGAAAAGCTTAAAGTCAGTATGTTACTTTGTTCTCAAGACATCGTACGGACAGAAATATACATATACAGATATAAAATATTTATTTTTGTACTAACACAAACCATTTTAATGTTTTCCCTTAATATTTATTACCACTGAGGTTTTTTCTCGTTATGAAAATCTGTTATGGCATATGTTAAAATTAAATGTAGCTAATGTATGGTTTTATGACCGAACGAAATTGAAATAGTTTCAAAAATGTTTGGAAGAATATTCTTAAGGAAAGAATGCAGGTGTAAGTTGAATTTTCATGTCATATACATTTCATATAATTGTATTTGTCGTATTCTTTCAAATAACTTTTACGTTAAATAAGTGCTACATTTAAAATTACTTATGCGTATTTATAAGTGTAACTATAAGTGTAACTTTGTATTAATAAGTTTTAAGGAAAGAATGCAGGTATAACAAATAAATTTTACTTAAAATAAGGGCTACATTTAAATTACTTACGCCTATTTATATGTGTACCCTGATAACTTAATTGCTCCAAGACGCAGCATGCGCTAATATGAAGCAATAGTTGAGATATCCCATAGCCACTGCAGTAACAGTCAGAAGTTTACTTTAAGTGTTTCTGGAGCAGTATCTCGCTATAACGGTCCGGCTATAAACGGAGCACACTCCGCTGTTAGTGCCGTATCACTTCATATTTGCACCTCTTCATCTTTGTAAGAGGAATTGCTGCATATTGTACGATTACAAGCGGGATGTTGCCGTTTCCTGTTATAATACCCACGAGTAACAGTCAGGAGTTTCCTGTAAGTGTTTCTGGAGCAGTATCTCGCTATAACAGTCCGGCTATAAACCGAGCATACTCGGCTGTGAGTGCCGTATCACTTCATATTTACACCTCTTCATCTTTGTAAGAGGAATTGCTGCATATTGTACGATTACAAACGGGATGTTGCCGTTCCCTGTTATAATACACACGCAGTAAAGGTCAGGAGTTTCCTGTAAGTGTTTCTGGAGCAGTATCTCGCTATAACAGTCCGGCTATAAACCGAGCATACTCGGCTGTGAGTGCCATATCACTTCATATTTGCACCTCTTCATCTTTGTAAGAGGAATTGCTGCATATTGTACGATTACAAGCGGGATGTTGCCGTTTCCTGTTATAATACACACGCAGTAAAGGTCAGTAGTTTCCTGTAAGTGTTTCTGGAGCAGTATCTCGCTATAACAGTCCGGCTATAAACCGAGCATACTCGGCTGTGAGTGCCATATCACTTCATATTTTCACCTCTTCATCTTTGTAAGAGGAATTGCTGCATATTGTACGATTACAAGCGGGATGTTGCCGTTTCCTGTTATAATACCCACGAGTAACAGTCAGGAGTTTCCTGTAAGTGTTTCTGGAGCAGTATCTCGCTATAACAGTCCGGCTATAAACCGAGCATACTCGGCTGTGAGTGCCGTATCACTTCATATTTGCACCTCTTCATCTTTGTAAGAGGAATTGCTGCATATTGTACGATTACAAACGGGATGTTGCCGTTCCCTGTTATAATACTCACGCAGTAACTGTCAGGAGTTTCCTGTAAGTGTTTCTGGAGCAGTATCTAGCTATAACAGTCCGGCTATAAACCGAGCATACTCGGCTGTGAGTGCCATATCACTTCATATTTTCACCTCTTCATCTTTGTAAGAGGAATTGCTGCATATTGTACGATTACAAGCGGGATGTTGCCGTTTCCTGTTATAATACCCACGAGTAACAGTCAGGAGTTTCCTGTAAGTGTTTCTGGAGCAGTATCTCGCTATAACAGTCCGGCTATAAACCGAGCATACTCGGCTGTGAGTGCCGTATCACTTCATATTTACACCTCTTCATCTTTGTAAGAGGAATTGCTGCATATTGTACGATTACAAACGGGATGTTGCCGTTCCCTGTTATAATACACACGCAGTAAAGGTCAGGAGTTTCCTGTAAGTGTTTCTGGAGCAGTATCTCGCTATAACAGTCCGGCTATAAACCGAGCATACTCGGCTGTGAGTGCCATATCACTTCATATTTTCACCTCTTCATCTTTGTAAGAGGAATTGCTGCATATTGTACGATTACAAGCGGGATGTTGCCGTTTCCTGTTATAATACCCACGAGTAACAGTCAGGAGTTTCCTGTAAGTGTTTCTGGAGCAGTATCTCGCTATAACAGTCCGGCTATAAACCGAGCATACTCGGCTGTGAGTGCCATATCACTTCATATTTTCACCTCTTCATCTTTGTAAGAGGAATTGCTGCATATTGTACGATTACAAGCGGGATGTTGCCGTTTCCTGTTATAATACCCACGAGTAACAGTCAGGAGTTTCCTGTAAGTGTTTCTGGAGCAGTATCTCGCTATAACAGTCCGGCTATAAACCGAGCATACTCGGCTGTGAGTGCCGTATCACTTCATATTTGCACCTCTTCATCTTTGTAAGAGGAATTGCTGCATATTGTACGATTACAAACGGGATGTTGCCGTTCCCTGTTATAATACTCACGCAGTAACTGTCAGGAGTTTCCTGTAAGTGTTTCTGGAGCAGTATCTAGCTATAACAGTCCGGCTATAAACCGAGCATACTCGGCTGTGAGTGCCATATCACTTCATATTTTCACCTCTTCATCTTTGTAAGAGGAATTGCTGCATATTGTACGATTACAAGCGGGATGTTGCCGTTTCCTGTTATAATACCCACGAGTAACAGTCAGGAGTTTCCTGTAAGTGTTTCTGGAGCAGTATCTCGCTATAACAGTCCGGCTATAAACCGAGCATACTCGGCTGTGAGTGCCGTATCACTTCATATTTGCACCTCTTCATCTTTGTAAGAGGAATTGCTGCATATTGTACGATTACAAGCGGGATGTTGCCGTTTCCTGTTATAATACCCACGAGTAACAGTCAGGAGTTTCCTGTAAGTGTTTCTGGAGCAGTATCTCGCTATAACAGTCCGGCTATAAACCGAGCATACTCGGCTGTGAGTGCCATATCACTTCATATTTACACCTCTTCATCTTTGTAAGAGGAATTGCTGCATATTGTACGATTACAAACGGGATGTTGCCGTTCCCTGTTATAATACTCACGCAGTAACTGTCAGGAGTTTCCTGTAAGTGTTTCTGGAGCAGTATCTCGCTATAACAGTCCGGCTATAAACCGAGCATACTCGGCTGTGAGTGCCGTATCACTTCATATTTACACCTCTTCATCTTTGTAAGAGGAATTGCTGCATATTGTACGATTACAAGCGGGATGTTGCCGTTTCCTGTTATAATACCCACGAGTAACAGTCAGGAGTTTCCTGTAAGTGTTTCTGGAGCAGTATCTCGCTATAACAGTCCGGCTATAAACCGAGCATACTCGGTTGTGAGTGCCGTATCACTTCATATTTACACCTCTTCATCTTTGTAAGAGGAATTGCTGCATATTGTACGATTACAAGCGAGATGTTGCAGTTCTATTTTATAATACTCACGCAGTTACAGCTTCCATGTAATACATTAGTGCTCAAGAAAATTATTATTTGACTATACTGTTATATTGAATAATAACTTTCTGAAACAATTTACTTCCAAAGTAAATGAAAATTGTGAATGTTGTAAATATTTGTAGTTGTGTTACAATAAATCACAATAAGTCAAAATTAAGTTGAGTTACAAACGATTTTAAATTTTATATCTATAATTACCAATTAGAAGTTCTTATCTCAGAAAGAGTCTGATTTAAATTATCCTCACATACATTCAGCGTATTTTAAAACTTGTAGTTGCAATTTTACTTACATCTTATATTTTAAATGTTGTTTAACTTATTGTATGTAATGTTAATACCGCATTTTAAATGTTTTTTTGACCTACTACTAATACTTAAAATTACTCGTATATTATATAAAATTACTATAAACGAAATATCTATTTCTTACCATGAAGAATCTTTTTCTGTAGGGAAATCCTAATTCTTTGCAGAAAGAGTATATAGCAAAAACTATTTCGAAAGCCATAACTGAGAAGGATAACCGAATAAAACATCTTGTAAAATCATGTTGTCTCTTTTGTTGAAACTTTGCAAATGTATAAAAATAAACAGATTTATTTGATATGTGAAAATCTGTTTAGTATGAAAACCTGAACCTATAATCGGGGTTATAGACTAGAGCCTTAACTGCCATATACTCATTAGAGTAAGAGACAATTTAATCCTTATATAAATTTGATGTGTTATGTGTGGCTTCCCTTGTTTATAATCAAGGATTAAGGATAGAAGAGAAATATAGTTGTTTCAGAACTTTGACTGAAATTAAATTAAATATAATTGCTGTTTCGACCTTTACAATATAACAATAGGACTATAACATCTTATAAGATTCGTTGTTATTGTTGTCATTTTGATCAATGGATCAGGGAAACCTAAGAAGATTGTTACTGTACATAATTAATACATAACGTAAACATTGTAATATATTTATATAGGATTGTATTTCTCTCAATACGATTGTAATAATATCTCGTAAATGTCCATTTTCCTCTACCAATCTTCTCTTATCACAAGTACAGGGTAAGTTGATGTTCAAACACTGCAGTCATTATCTAATATTTTGGCAGGAGAAAATATCGACCTAACCAGTTGATGTTGTTTTTTCCTACCCATCTGTAATAATACACATGATCAACTTTATGCACAAATTGATCATGTTTTGCACAAATAAGTTTCTATGTTAGTTATCATTGTAATAACAGTAATTATTTACTAAATTTATATGTATACATTAATATTCGTGAATGAGATAAAGTAAAGTAAATAGAACACAACTAATGTGACTAACAGAATTTTTTGATTTTGTTGTTTCTATGAATAATATGATATTATAATACTGCGCTGCTAAGCTTGTCATAACCTCCCACTAATAAACACTGTAAATGTTTAAAAAAATACATTTACAACATATTCCTAAGCTATAAACGTTAGAATAATGAGTTTTGGTTCTGCTGGAAATGTTTGGGAGAAACACTGAATAAAACAAAAGAAGTTTCCCATCAGAGATGCTGGAGAACCGCCCATTATTCATGTGTCCCGTATTGCTGACAAGAGTTGAACGTCAGACTCTGTTCGTTATACTTTACTTTCATGTTCTTAGCGATCAAAAGTGTGTTTAAGGAACAATAGAAAAGTAAAAGATAAAAACTCCACAGATTCCACAAAGGTTTGTTTATTTAGATGAATTTGCATCATCATTTACCGAAAGGTTCTATATTTCTATCTGATTACTGTTGAATTGGATATTGAATAAAGTAACCTAGGAAGGGACTCTATTGATTACTGGGTATGAATAAGTTTGATTTGGAATTTAAACCTGATTTATCCCTATCACTTGCATTATCTTATATGCAAATGGGTAATTAATACTGTAGCCTACACAAACTGAATATCCTGTAGTAAAGTAAGTTTTGTATGGATATAAAAATCAATTTCGTACTTACGCATTTTATTAAAAATATAAAACTAATTGAAGTTATGGCAAAATAAGGTTTTCCTTCAAGTACCACTAAAATTTATCTTCAATAAAAATAAAATATAAAATAAAGACCAATATTTATCAATTAACAAGTAATTAATTCTTGAATATTGAATATGAAGTTGCAGAAGAACCCACTTCTGAATACTGAATAACACTCTTATGAAGGAAAAACAGTACCGTAAGTGAATTTAAAAATGGTTGTTTTATAATGTGAGGGGAAAGATTTAAATTAACCCATATGAAAAGTGCATGGGACTATTGAATGAAAGTTGAACATTAATTAATGATACTAAAAATAATGAAACGTAGGAGTTGGACAAACAAATCTACATAACTCGAATACCTGAACAATTCAGCTAACTTTTACATAATATCATCGATAATTTTCACCCTTTTTTGTATGAGACAAGTAAAATATTGTTACAAAATCTTTTAAATTAAACATTTTGATTAATATATTTCAAAACAATTTACTTGAGTTTTATGCTAGCAGTATTGAAGAAATATACAAAATAGAAGACAAAAGAACACAAGTTAATTTCAGAGGGAGAGAAGAAAATTGATTAAAACTTATCAAACAAGTTTTCAAATCTGAGTCATATATGACCACTTGGAAAGCAAATAAGGCCATGTTCGACAAAAAAATGGCTGGGACTCTACTCGGTTTCATTGCTATGACAGAGGAGAATATGGATTAAAACTTATAATAATAATAATTAAGTAAATAATTATTCGAATCTAAATTATAAATGAACACTTGGAAACAGTTAAGGCCATCTCCTACACAAACATCGTCATGAGACTGCACCATCTAAAACCACTTCAAAATGTATTCGTGATACCCATGGAAGAATTTGCAGGATCTTTGTAAGGAACATCTGACACCTCAAGATTCGCATGAGCAACTATAAGTTTGCGAACTGGATATAAAAGCCGTCATGTTATTAGAATCAAGAATAGTGAGTATAAACCTGGTTTAGCCGAAAAATAAAATGATAGTATGTATTATTGATACTTGATATCGTTATGTTTTATAAATCATGACATTTCTATAACTGATAACTACTCTATTCATTACGTATTAAACTCTAAGATATGATATTGAGCATCTAGGACCTTGAAAAATAAATATAAACGTTTTCATAATCATCCTAACCAACACCATTATATTTTTGGTACACCAAGGGACTATGGATGTTTTAGGATGTTCAGGATAGGGGATATGGATTTTGTTTTGTTATATATAATTATCTTTGTATAAATAATTTATTGCACTTGGTTAATATTATTTATTATTAGGTTACGTTTTGTATTAGACTGATTAAATAATAAAAAATGTTCGCGAGTTCATATGTCAACTAGATTTTAATTCGATTAAACTTCTCATTTCACACTACGTTATGTTAAAGAACTACTGCTTACATAATCGTTACTCTATTACCCTAATGGAAGCTTATATTATATGATCAAGTTTCATTATTTTATCCGAAACATTAAAATTCCTAGTATATAGAAATAAAAGTGGAAAATTACATTTTGGAATGAAAACCTTATACAGTTTGATTACAACAAATGATTTAAATTAAATTTCCTTTCTTAATTTTTAACTAAAGAGCACTAAGGCTTATTGAAAGTCATCGATAGCAAACTGAAACTGCAATTCAAATCAGAAGAGCCCGGTATACAGGAGGTAGCTGGTAGCATAAGAAGAGAACACTTTGGTGGGGAGCAGGGTAGCTCTACATCAATACTTGACAATAAAACTGTAGTAAGCCAGAAACGAATCACAATCCACCTCGAGTGTGCATAATACTAAGGATTTACACCTCTGTCAACGTAAGGGTATCTAAGTTTACACGTAGAACACTTCTACTTTACCGTTTAGGAGGATTTGTTTTGTATTTTGTACAATAAACTTCTAAAACATTGCCAGACATACATGTTCTATAATATCTTGAGTTCAAATGTTTGTATTTACGGTTCTGAGCACAATGTCGCTAGCCTAACGAGCGTACAGACCAATCAAGTCCCGGTGGAGCATCATCATAACGTGTGAATAACTAAAAATTAAAGCAATTATTTAAAACTGATATGGAATGAGTTGCCCCATAACTCCTCATCAAAGTATAAGATATAAAAGTTCGTTTGGACGTCTGTTGGGCGATTTACGGTGCTCATGTTTAGGTCCGATACACTGAAATATTTTAAGTACTCTTTTTAACCCTATGTTAACCTCATTCTTGTACTGTATATTTTGTAATTAAAGTTATTTAAAAGTATAACATAACTTTGTCGGCACACAGTATTTTAAGGTTGCTGTAGAAAGACAGGAATCCTTTATTCGGTTATATAAAATATCTTGACATGAAAAAATAACCCAGACACCAAAAATGGCGTGTGTGGGCATTATATTTACAGGGTAAATAAACTGTTTTTCATTTTGTTTGTGTTGAGCTTTGTGTCTGTAGAACCTTGAAGAGTTTTTTTAATGCTACGCGTATTGGTATTTGAATGAATCAATTGATTAAAGATACAATGTTAGTTTAAATGGTTCTAATTAACGTTTACTCATCACATTAGATTGGATACTCTTCAATTAGTGACATTGTGGAAGCAATTAACTGTAGCCTGTCCCGAGCACTCTCTGTCAGCCAGAGTGACTAATGTTGAAACATCTAATCTGACTCGGAAGTTGTCGCATTTCCAGCGCTAACGTATGGAATCAGTCGTCAGATCTGCAACATCACAGGTTCTGATGTTATCAATCCCAGACTCTATCTGAACGTTATTGCCTTTTCCAATGCAATGTAATAAAGTTTTAAACACGTATGGATAATATATGTACTAAAACAGTTTCTTGCAGTAAATAAGGTAATATAACATTAATATTTGTTTCCTTAAAATATCTAAGATTTCATCAAACCACGCGTACATTGTTATATATTTAACATTAAATTTATGTTATGCATTTAGCCTATTAGTATACAAACATTTTCTTAAATATAAATTTTTTTAACTAAAAAAGTAATAGAAAAAAGAAAAATAAAAAATATAAAAAACTTCCAAATATATGAATGTGCTAATTATAAATAATGAAAATATTACCTACATTAATACTTTGTAAATAACATGTGGTGCCAAAACTGTATGATATAGATAAGTTGTATAATCGTACATGGTAGCATTATAATTAGTTAAATAAAGACTAAATGAAAGAAGTAGGTAAAATATTGTTTTGATATAACTATATATTGACGAATAATATGTGCCTACAATGTTATATGAATAGTTCGCCTTCTCTTGATTCATTAAATACTTAAACACTAATATACAATATACCGTAGAAGGCAATGTTTCATTCCAGTTTTATTTTGAAAGATGTTAGACTGATTAATGTTTTTAAAATGTATTTAGTTTCTTTTTAATTAGCCATATTGTTTGAAAACCTTGTAATTTTTCCAAATAATGAAAATATGTAAATGTAAATATGCTGCTATGGATCAGCATATATTCATACCCAAACAAAAAAACTGGCACTGATATAGTATGAACTTTATTAAATTGTCTGAATTAGTGTGCGACCAGTTTAATACTCATAGCCAATCTAATGTTAAATAGAAACAAATCTAATGAGTAGTTATGTGAGAAGGAATATAAATATAGAACTTCCTATTATTTTGGTCAGAGCGTTAAGTACCAAACCATCGTATACATATTATTTATCCAGCTTACTTAAAGCTACCAGTTTACAATAAATGTAATAAATTCTACAAAAAATATTAAACACAGATAAATAATAAAAAATTACAACTCTGTCCTTTATTCATCCCCGTCCTTAATCCTCGCCCTTTCTAATAGAAACCCTGTTTGCCAGGGTTCGGATTCCCCTATTGCCCTTGACCTTAGTATTTTCCGCCTTCCGCTGTTACCGACGTCCCGTTGTTCCTAGACTATCTTATTTCAGCGTCTCCTCCCACGGCCCTACGTCTAGCTCTACACCCTTCGTTTTCTTTCCGCCAATAAATCCTTATTTCCGCTACACCTAAAACATCTCCTCTACTCCCATCCTATCCGTAAACAACCACCGTCGTCCTAATTTCCCCTGCATCGTGTCCTAGTTCCACGTACCTCTTTTACCCTACGCACAGGCTGCTTGCCCATGTAGGCTAATTTCCAACAAATATATATATATATTTGTTTATTTCACCCTGACCTTTGCCCGCACCCTAGCGGTTATCCATGTTTTCACTTACCATTATATATTTCTTGTCCTCGTGTCCTACTAATCCACTTTGGCGTCGTCTTCTCGTAGTCGACGTCGTCCTATATACACTTCCCCTTACAAATGCTTTGTCCTTCGCTTTCTGACATTACAATCAGCCCTGTCCTATTTTCCAATGTTCAGTCTGGCCCCTCCGTCATTTAACCCTACTCTGCGACGCCGATGAAACTTCCCGTTACCATATCACCTTCCGCTTCTTTCCCCATAAACCTTAACCTCTCCTAAACATCCCTACACGCCCACCTAATTCCTACATCCCATAAGTCCTGCAGCGCCGCTTTACACAAGTCGGCACATTTTCACCTATGCCGACGGACCCTTAATGATCCCATCCCAGCAATGAAGAATACGTTCGAGTTTTCAGAAACAGCAGCATCGCCATTTCAAACAGGTTGGAACAAGCAGACCATATAGCCCTACAGAGAGATGTTGCCGGCACCGCAGCTAGGAGCAAACTGACAATATTGGGGGTTCTGCGCATGCGTCGACCTGGCTGCTATATAAGGGAGATCATCACAGGCACAGCTCTCATTCGTTCCTGGGAGTTCAACAAAGGTACAGCTCATTCGTTCCTGGGATACCACCACAAGAAGCTCTCAGTTCCTCAGAGACCGACTACGCTTCGCGACTCTCAGGTAATAAAATCGCCCTGCGCTAGAGAAATCCAAGCGTCTCTTCGTCTTTCCCCGCTTGAGCAATCCAAGCAGAACTTTTCGTCCTGCCCTAGAGAAATCCAAGCGCCTGTATCCCCTCGCCCACTAGAGCGATCCAAGAGGAACCTTTTGCCCTGTGCTAGAGAAATAAAAGCGCCTCATCGTCTTTCCCCGCTAGATCAATCCAAGCGGAACCTTTCGCAATGCGCAAGAGCAATCTGAACGTCTCTTTATCTTGTCCCCGCTAGAGAAATCCGAGCGGAAACTTATTTCCTTTTGCTACAATGTTTCCCAACGCTTTTGTTTCCAAATTACTATGGTCCATACACCTCCTCATACCCTACTTATAGCCTGGGCTGTGATGATACCGAGGGTTCGTATTAAGTCCACTTAGGTTGACTCTGCTCTCGAATTTGAACTACCCTCTCTCGACCCCTGGTATACTTTAGCCCATTTAACGACTGAGACTTTCTGGGGCAGTTACGATATGGTCAGTAGCGATATGGCAACACTGCCTCAAGTGTCATCGGGCTATTTCTTTACGGGCTGCTCTGGCAAGAATAATGGTTAGTTGAAAAGCAACCAATATGTTATAATACATGTTAGATGCAAGCATGCATACTTTACTCATAATTAAATGTCATTTTAATTATGAACTTTTGGTATTTACTATAACAAAGAAAGGAGTTTGAATATGTCAATAATATTTCGTATTAATTGCCGAGTAGGTTGACATTATCATATTATTATTCGATGAGAGCGTGGGACTGAATATTAATTACTATGATTGATGAACTAGCTCAAAAATGAGAAACAATTAATACATGGATTAATTTTACTCAATGTGTGTCTATGAAAGAATGCCTGGAACGTTTAGAATACGTTTTTAATATATTTTATTAGGGTATTTTTATAAATTAAAAAGGAGCGTTTGTTAGGAAATACGCTGACTCGGGATAAAATTAATGCAGGGTGTTACTTATATTGCAAAAAGACTACCGAAAAATAAACGATAACTACCATAGATAATTTTTTAAATAATTTAATAAGGTATTTTTATTATGATATAAGCTGATGTTGAAAATACAAATGGATGTAACCAATTAGTTTATATCTGCGTCGTTTTCACTTGCAGATTTTTCTCCAAAACATTTCCTGCCGATTGTCTCCGTAAGGTTTTCTCTGTTATCTGGACAAGTTTTGAGGTAGTCTGCCAAATGGTTCAAATAAGTTTTAATTACTTGAAAAATTATATTGGATTGTCGACCTATGTGAAATATTATCGTACGTACGATAATTGACGATTTATTAGTGGTAAGCACTCTTATAAACAAACAACCAGATGTGAACGTAAATTTTAGACCTATAAAAAATAATTTTCAATAATATAAAGAAGAATGTTTGTATTTTTATGTATAATTATTATAGAATAAATCGAAAACAAACTATAACTATTACAAAAATATTAAGATTTTAAGAAACAGAAATAATCTTCTTATTCAGATATGAACTCATATAGCATATAAGTAAGGAAATATAATATTAATAATTAGGTTGTACATTTATTTTTTTATTGCAACATTTGTCCATTAACAACATCTAATGAATCTGGGCCTGCTTGTGCATGGATTGACGGATATCAAAGAAAGGCCTTGTGGGAAATTTAGCTCCGCAACCTCACGGTTTGAACACATTCATACAGATCTGATCACACTCCATTACCTGTCTGATAAATTATTTTTAAAAAAATTAGTGAATTAATTGGAAAAAGTCTGCTGTCGTTGAAGTGTATTGAGAGGAAAATGGGGTAAATTAATGTAGAGAATTAGAAGAAAAGAATAAGTGGTCTTTGTTAAAATGTTTAATATACATTTAATACATTACATGTTGAAAATAAGGCGTTTCATACATTTCATGTTATATTAGAAGAAGGTGAATGTGCTCAGTCGTCTTTTCACTTAGAACAAGAAACTGAGCATCGCACTCAGCCTTAAGAGAATTTTTCCGTTTTCTTTCGAAAGGTAGGGATATTCACAGTGAATAAATAAACATACAGAGGACGCCTCCTGTCCAGATCCCATGCAGAAGGGTAGCAGGTTCTTTACTAGGTGTTGGGGGGTAAGCTAGGTCTGTTCCAGCTTCTTGCCGTCAAAGGGTTACGGGACAGTGCTCCCTCATGTTTAGGATGGACGTATTCAAAACTCTTAAGTGTGTTATTGAAAAAATAAATATTCAAAATTATTTTTATAAAGGGGGCTGAAAGTTTTCTTGGATGAAAACAATACGAAGAGTAAACAAAACAGTAGCATCAAGAATCCAGTTCCAATCAATCTTATTTGATCAAATAATTAATCATGGATAATACAAACGTATTTGAATATTAGAAATGGAATAGGTAATTGATGTATCGTGGGTTGATTAAAACTGTATGAAATACAAATAATAGGTAGTACATAATGATATGCGAATGTCATATATATATATATAAATATACATAGTGCTATGTTTATAAAATTAATAGAAATATACTTTGTGTCAAATTTTGTACACGAAAATACGTAACGAGGTTTGTATTTTCTAAATATGATTAAGAGTGGTAAAAAAAATGAAACTAAGAGACAGAGAGAGAGACCTGTATTTGATGAGGTCTGCTGCGTTTGACAATGGTAGGGTAGTGATTTGTACGTGACAACCCTTTATTGTCCCTTTGTTCATAAAATTCCAGCTGCCTAACAATAAATCTAGTCTTTTATAAGAATTACACAATGGCATTAAATGTATTGATATGCACTTTGGTGCGAATAACAGAGTGCATTAATTATATAACACATTAGTATTTGTGACTGTTTCTATGATTACTGAAGGGTGAAAAAAATCCTAATTAACTGTTGTTAAATTAATAAAACAATTCCGTAAACTTTCATGATACATATTATATTTAGCCTACGTGTGATAAATTTCAGGTATTCACACAATATTGGCTCAATTTACTAATTTATTGGACTTATAAAATCATTAAAACATTTAAGGGTGATTTTTGCTGTCACGCTTTTTCAATACTCTTTCTAAAAAAATATTTTTTTTTTTCCATAAAAAATTACCAATAATAATTTCCTAATGGATTTAGTGATATAGGAAATTTTGTGTAATCATAACCTTCCATGTTAAGAGTTTATATAATGTATAGTTTCGAATTGATTGTTTTATTTTTAGGAAACTAATAATCACACAACGACTAATGTTCCTGACAACTGTGTGCTCATAAGGGCTTAGTTATTCTTTATTTGGGCGTATGTCTTCGCTCCCTTTACGAATGGGATGAATACACATTTCAAAACAGAAAGTCTTGATATTTTTGCGTTACTCTATCGATAAACGCAAAAATATCAAAGAAGGACCCAGCTGAGTTTGGTGATGACAGAGATCAGACAATTGATAGCCAAGAATCACCAGCTGCTTCCCGCTTTTATTCAAATCATTTCTCACAACACTGGTTACTTCTGAGATAACCCCTTATAACGGGTCTTTTTATGTAAAAAGATTTATCTTAAAAATTTTTTAAAATATTTCATTTTATTTTTATAAAACTGTAAAAAAATAATAAGGTGTTGACATTCAGTAGAGTTTGTCTTAAATGTTAGATTAACTTTATTATAAAAAGAGATGAAATTATTTGTTTTGGGGCATGCTTATATATCCAACTGCAGAGATTATGTATTGAATTTTGAGCCTCCCTTATAAAATGGGGTATTGGGGGTAGGTTAAACTTTTTAAATGGGAACCCGTAGCACGTGGCACCTCATTTTAAATGTATTATAAGAGTAATTCTATGGACTCTAATGATTGGCTATTGGAAAGGTTTTTAATGTTATTGTATCAAACTTTGTGGCTAATTAAAGCCTGAGTTTTTTAGTATAATAATCGCAATTTAAGTTACGTTTAAAGTTATTATTAGGCGGATGAAACATTCACTTACTAGTTATTTTGCAAACGTACGATCCCAAATCGTAAAATAAGTTCATTCAATAATCAACAACCATTAATAAAATATCATTTATTACATTTATTTTTGTGTAACCAAAGTCCAGTATGAAAATTTGGAAAACCAATAGCTGGTTTTTCCATGTTATCTCTTATTGGTTACCAGTTAGTATGTGAGTTAAATTAGTCAAGTTAACGTATTACATTAAATTTTTATTTTTTACATGTATAATAATTACTTCAATCCCACGCGCAACCTATGAGTTGCATGGGAACTATAGAAAAATGTATTGTATGTTATTCCTGAATAAATATGATTTGAACTTGAACTTGAAAATATTTGGTCAAATGAAGGTAAAACATTGATAGAGGGTAGAGGAAATGTTGATGAATAACTAATGAGTCTCTGTTTTATGTGCCTTACAATAATTTGAAATATGACTTAAATTGAGGTATATAAGGGGAATGTCCTGTTTTGTTCAATACTGGTACATGGATAAAGTATCATATTACAAAGAACTGTACTATCTATATTAATAGACATATGAGTTCAAATGTATAGAATCTATTGGCGAATATGAACGATAATATAAAAACGTAATTTGCTATTACCGTCGATAGGTTTGTATTTTGAAAATTTTATTAGGAGAACTGCTCTCGCAGGAACAGTTTCTTACAGCAGAGAACGTTACTGATGTGGTGAAAACTGAACAATTCTCACTTCAATTAATGTTCATACATTTTAACGTATGTTATGAGTCTGTTAACTCTATTTAATTTCGCAACATTTAAGCAAACTTCATTTATGGCAGGCTACGTAAATATATATATTATCAGTCGTTAAAGAATGTGGTATTTCTAAACAATTTACTATCTACATGTTAGTACAACACTTACTTAAAGAAACATTAAAAATACATGCGACTGGAATATTTTAACGGGTAACATTACAATTATTCTATAGTAATTTGTTATGTAATATATTTCTCTTGATCAGGAACGGTATTATATATATCATATTACTCGTGGACACGATACGCTATCTTCCTTACCGAAGATTATCTGTAGCTAGAGATGTGTCACAGTTTATCAGATTGACTGCGGAGAGTGGCAACTAATCTAAGATAGATTATTTAGACGTGAAAGAGTTTGCGCATGCAGGGGTGAGGGAGTTGAGGGGTAAGAGGAGCAGGAAGGCAGGTGCAGCTAGTAGACTACTAGCACTATTGCAGACTTTGGGTTGACGCTAGACTTTATTGTACTTGTTATCACTGCACCACTCCGAAATATTATCCGTTAAGAAAAGTAAATATTACTAAGAATAAATTAATTTCTGAGTTGTATATTTCAGACCTATCTTAATTATCCACTAAAGGAGGAATTCCACTCATCCTGACGGTATTTCGTTGTTCAAAATTGCTGGGGAAATTGGCAGTACTTCTTTCGCTGTCACTGACACTAAGCTTGCTTTCAATATCTTCCGCTAAGCTATTAACAAATCTCTCCGGTTCGCATGGGGTTTTTCATTCATCTTGAGTAATGGAATCAAATCTTTCCTTGGCTATTTCCATAACACTGTTTGTCGAAAATTTAATATTTATCTTATTCATGTATTCCTTTATCGCGGCCCTAATCAATTCTGATGGGTTGAGGTCGAGATGGTATGGGGGTAACCACACAAGATGGTGTCTCCCTTTGTGCAATAAAATATCTATTTTACAGTTTTAAACAACGGCTTTATATTTTTATTAGGTTATACAGTTTACGTTTTAACACGATTGAATTGTGACTAACACATTTCTCTGCCAAACATTTGATCATAAAATTATTGTTTTTTAAAGTTGACTATGTTGGTGCAGGATTTAACTTTAAATTACGGAAAGCTGCGTTGTCAATGACTAAAACACTTATTTTTCTTTATAATTTTTAAATTGTATACCCTGTTTAAATATATAAATAAATTAGTAAACTAATAATTATCATGTAACTATAATTTCCTGCTATTAATTTACAAACACGTTTTTTAGATTATCTATTGACTCTGTAACCTCATTACCTATTAAAATACACTCAACTGAACTTAGCATTTGTAATTAACACCAAAGCAAATATTTGTTGTAGTCTAAGATTTACTAAAGCCTATAGCTCTTGGACCTGGAAAAACCTTTCTGACCGTCTGTCTGCACTATAGCTCCACAATGAATTGAGCTATAGAATTCAAATTGAGCATTAAGCTTCATTTCTACATTTGGAACACAGAATTCAATAATGGTGGATATCAATCTATGGAATTTACGTAAGCATTATTAATATTTTTACATTTGTCTTATGAGTAACTATTATGGTAATCATAATATATCATAATAAATAATTTGTAAACAGATTAATTACACCTATAAGATTTTAAAAATATTAACGTATGTAACCTAACTAACCTAACACAAAACATCATTTTGGGTAGCCAATTTACTTAGCAAGTATTGTAGAGAAAGATTTTAAATTTTGCTTGAAAACTTAAATTCTACAAGAATTAATTCTATTACATGTTTTCAAAAATTCATTTTTACATGATTGTGTCTGTAAAACAGGACATCTCCTAAATTACATGAACTATAGATTTTGAATTTGCTTGTAACTTAAATTCTACAAGAATTAATTCTATTACCTGTTTTCAAAAATTCATTTTTACATGATTGTGTCTGTAAAGCAGGACATCTCCTAAATTACATGAACTATAGATTTTGAATTTGCTTGCAACTTAAATTGTACAAGAATTAATTCTATTACATGTTTTCAAAAATTCATTTTTACATGGTTGTGTCTGTAAAGCAGGACATCTCCTAAATTACATGAACTATAGACTTTGAATTTGCTTGCAACTTAAATTGTGCAAGAATTAATTCTATTACATGTTTTCAAAAATTCATTTTTACATGGTTGTGTCTGTAAAGCAGGACATCTCCTAAATTACATGAACTATAGATTTTGAATTTGCTTGCAACTTTGAAGCCTGTTACGAAACTTTACGTCGCATATTTCTACCTTGTCTTTATAAGCGAGGTTAACATGAATTCTCTCAAGTAACTGAGTACTTAAATGTGTTTTTGTTTCGTTTCTCCAGAATTATAGATATGCATTTGATATTTATAAATATTACTTATGTTATAAAAACTAGAAAATACCAAAAGCACCATAACTTAATTCGATCGCCATGAAACTTGCATTACCGCGCAATAGTTGCAATTGGAAACGGTTTTGCTGCCAGATTTTCGATATTTTTTTACTGTTATCTACGTTACAAACTTAGATATGTTATGAATTAAACCATTGCCATAATACAATGTAAATGTAAAACATAAATGTACCAACACTTATCATTGACTGTCCCCTTTATTAGACTGTATGATTTATATTTAAATCCAAAACTCAATTATTGTAGAAGTAAAACTAATGTTTTATGTCGAGCTGCTAATGAGAACATTTATATTCATGTCGCGTCTTCCGCTCTTCCATTCCTGAAGGTAACAGTCTTTCACAGACGCTTTGTTTGAGTGAAAATGCAAGACCGTTTAAAAGTACTTCTACTCCAATGTAATAATTGAAATTCAATCCGTAAGATATTTACTTTAATGGTTTTTCTATTGAAAATAAATACATAATTAATTGTAATATTTTTTTCACCGCCAACTTTTTCTTGAATTAAGTATTACGTATGGTATTATATATTTATATACGAGTATAATTTTTATGTTATTTTTTGTTTATTTGAGGGTAACCTTAAAATAATTACCTACCAAATAAATATTATGTGACTACTTTTATTTATTACACTGAAACTGTACGTACAACTTCCCCTTACAGCATTTCTTTTCAATACTATGCATTTATCTTTACTTTTTTGCTAAGTTAGAATTTTTACTAAATAAAAAAGATTTTATCAAAATTTCATATGTAGTTTGAGAATATTATGTAACTTTACAAGTTAAACATACTCTAAATATTCACAGACTTCAAAATTATCAGATTACCCGGATATATCACAAAAATTTAAAGATTCATTATTGTATAGTTTTTCAGTCATCTTCTTCATTATGTTCACAATATTATATATGAGACAATTTAAACGCAAATTGTTGTTTAAACCAAGACATGATTATTTTGCTTAAATCAGAATTATTTTAAGAATGGCCAGAATTTAAAAATTTAAACGCACACACGATATTATTAAATTATACTTTAAATTGTAATAGTTACAATTTTTTACGCTTTCTTTCTTTTTTTTTTAACATGGATTACCGTAGTTTATAAAAACAATACGTAAATTTTGAGATACAAGACAAAATGTAGTATAAATAAAGATTGATGGTAAAATAGATAAATATATTTTTCAATAATTTATCTTAAACTTGTTTTACTAACATTTAATTTTTCTGTTTTATTTTCCGCGCAGAAGAGTTAGTAAAATTAACAATCAAATGCTATGAAACGATTCGGTAATATAAAGGTATACATACGTATACAAAAACAACTAAAATTTGGACATCCTGTTTGACAGTGGTTTAACCGGGAAAACTCATTTCAGCTTAATGACGTGTAACGAAGGTAGTGCCTATTGTATACACAAGTTTTAATTGGAATTCATGTATTTTAAACAGAGAACACGATATTTTATTAAAATTTGTTACAAATTAAAATCTATACTAAACAAACATTTATTCATATTTTTTTTCTAGTATAAAATTAAGGAGAATATTGGTTGTGAATACACTAATGGATGTTTATTATTTTGTTACACAAAGTAAAGTACAAACTGTAATATATTCTGTTACATACCCCAATTTTATTTTAAATGGAACAAAATCTTATCAAATATATTTCCTGGGGATTAAAATGTCTTATTTATTGCTTAAGTGTCTATTTGACATCAGGTACCAGCATTTTATAGTTTTCATGATAGTTTGAAGGGCAAATAGTTGGCTGCATGAAAAATTTACATTATTAAATTGAAACGTAAACGTACACAATACAGACTTGATTTTTTTATTAAGTAGATAAATATTCGTATGTATAAGATTATACTTTATATCGTGCTCAGAGCAGGCTGTACATATTTTAATTTCGAACCTATCAAAATGTTTAACTTGTCACTTTTACAACTACATTTTAGCCATATTTCAAAGAAACCTGAAATCCGAAAAATACATATTTACATATTATATAAATATATGCATTATATTTATTTGTATATACATTTTAATATTAGTACCGTTTGGTAATAACAAACTAAATGATAGTAAAGTTTTTGAACAAAACACAAATTTCTTAGCATGGTTTTTTGACTTAACTGGATTTATGTACAAAATATGTTGTATTAATAGTAGATTGTATTCTTTAGTTTTATGTAATTCTAAGAGTAATATGTAAGTTTTGTTACGGATTTATGCAATATAACGAGGGCTTGTGAGTGCGATAACTGCTGTATTTTAAAATATATCCAGCCAAAAGTTAGAAAACATGCATTACTTGCACATAGCTTCGTTCATTTTGTTAGTAACAGTAAACTAACCACAATATTTGTATATACAGGCTTAAAAAGTTACATACAAAGCTTTTGTATATAGTGTGGATTAGTTTACACTTTTCATAAAATTTGAAAGTAATGGCAATCTACAATAATACCAACTTATCTTTTACCGCTTTTAGCTTTCAACATGGTGGCCATTTAATTTTAGTATACAATTGAATCGTTATAATTAAATATTCCGTTACATAAAATGTGTAGATATAATCTGCGGTTATACCTGCCTCGTATTAAAACTTCGGCAACGGAGTATACAGGTGAAATTGTCACTCATCACGTGTTGTTTTTATTTATTTTTGTATTTACTCACTTCTTCTCATTTTTTACTTTTTCAACATGCATGTAGAACCTCGAGTCCTTCATTAAAATTGTCCATTGGGTGATCAAAGTCCACTAGGTGTTATGCGAAAGTGGACCTTTGTTTGGTTTTCGCTATAACGTGTTTTGAAACTGCGCCCCCTGTATGATCAATGTAAACGTAGCGACAATCGGTACATTTAATTCTACACATTCTTATTTTTTCAAGCTTTTCTATAGTTTTTTGTTTATGTGGGAGGAGATGACGAGTTTGGTTGGAGGTTTTAAAAGTCAATTGAAGGATTTGTCTTTGGTTATTTCTTAAGAGCCTGTTGTATGGAGAGACCATATTCCACGTACTATATTCTATCATTTCTATTCTGGTGTTTTTCTACCATATTTTTAGTATAACGATATAAAAGTACTATGCGTATTATTATGTCTAGCCCTTATTAGAAGTCTTCTTTCATTAATGGGACTGTTAACACTGTGTATCATTGAGTTGTAAGTAGAAACCTTCTGGTTGTACTGATGATAGGATGTAGCAAGATGATGGACAGAAGTTGTAGTTTTTTATATATACTAAGTTGAAGGCTATTGTTCACTTTTATATTGTTAAATCATGGATGTTTATTCTAGTTAACTCTTCTGTTCATAATATGAACTCAAGTTTTGCTGGGATTTCGTTAATTAGTTGAGGAATAAATTCAATTGACTGTCAATACCAATAAATAAAACTACGCTATCATCCAAGTATCTTTTGTATACAAGTAGTTTGTTCTATGTATGTTACTCTCTGATAATATTTATTCTGCTTCTTTATTAAAACAGTCCATGTAATTTCCTATATGGCACTAAATGAGTCAAATACGTGATTCTAATAAGGCTGATATGTCAACATAAACTTCTCCTGGAAATTTCTCATTTGAGTATCTAATCGGATGATACGTTTACAGACGATTGGATCTAACTAAATACAGCTGCGATCCCCAGTTTTATTTATTTCTCATAAACAAATTTATTTAACATTTTTTCTTTTGCGATTGACTCTTTTCAATACTACATAAAATTAATAACTGTATTAAGTGGTATTTTATGTTATTTATTGCCGTTGGGAAAAACATTAGCATTACTTCTAATACAATTGATTGTTGAATAGAAATACAAACTATGCATTCTAGAAGTGTTAATTTTTATTATAATGCCACACGATGAGTACATTTAATGATAGACACCTATTAACCGTATTGCGTGATTTTTGTGTGTCATTCATTAGTGTTAATCTAAATAAAAAACGCAAGTTATTCACATTTTCAGAAATAAAACCCAACTATATTTCGTTGAAACGGAGAAAAGAGTCGTAAATGTTAAAAACACGGTGTGCTTGAAACAGACTGAAAACACTGATATGAAACCTAGACACGGTAAATAACTGCGGTAAGAGGCTTAGTTTGAATAACTATTCATGCTCGTCCTTTGTTCTTTACATCGTTAACGAGGTTTCAGTTTAGAAACTTTCAAAGTTCCACCGTTATTTTATATTTTATTATAAACCGTAGTATTACGTTATTTACTACGTGTCCTGTATGAATGTATTCAAGTTTAGAGCATTCTTATCTCAGCTAATTTCAGATGAGATTAAAAATATACAAATATCATGTAGAAACATAATTAAAACTTCTAAAAGGAATTCAATAGTACAAGATGTACATTATACGTTTGTTAAAAGATGTTCATGTGAAATGAAGTTGAATATACCGATTACTGTATAAAGTAACAGAATTTTTAAACTAAGGTTACAAAGAAACAATGCAAACCCCCTAAATTGAATGTAGGGAATCTATTCTTTATTTAAAGTTCGTAATTGACGGTGGAAGGTTTGATAGGCTACCAGGATCCACGATTCGGACATTTGCTATCGTTACGCGTTACATGTTACACACGTGAAGGCGTTCACGAGAACGGTCTCCTCGTCGATAGGGTGGTCAGGGTCCAGGTCATAGCATTATGGCAGGGTGGCTAGCACAAGCTCGGCGCCGGCTGGCTGGGCTGTGCTGTTAAGACTCCAGGTGACGGCGGATATTCTGCTTCTCGCCGACTGCCAGATCGTTGGTGCTGGCGATCAGCACCTCGCTTCTCTGGTCATACTCATTTGGTTTTGTTCTGGAGTTCATGCCGCCAACTGAGAGTGTGGATCTAGTCTTCACCCCCACACGTCCTGTGATGTGGCGGGTGTGGCTGTCGTCCGTAACAGCGATATCTTTGAAGTGGTGAACATGAATTTGAACGGGTTGCTTTAAGACCTGATTTCTGATTTTTGAGATTATTATGTGACTGCTTGTATTTTTCGTCGATAGTACTAAATATTTATTTGCTGTTGTTACCGGTTGTCTATTTTTCAAGCTCTTAACCTATGTCCACGACTGTCTCTGGCTTGAGCCCCCACATTCACAAGCTCCTAGCTGCACCTTTAAAGAGCTCATTATGTTCAACGCTCTGCTAGATCGTGGATTGTCTCTGAAGGTCACACCAAAGTCCGAAGGGCAGGGCCCCGGCACAGCGTCTGAGGGCGAACTGAAGGCTAGTTCGTACTGGATACTGCAGTCACCGTCGCGGAAGCGCGGGCGGTCCAGTCAACGCGGGATGGGGTCCCAACCGAGAAGATCTCATCCGTAAATTCAACCAGTCGAATGTTTGATTCTATCGTGTCGTTTAATAACTTTGGATATTCAGTTTTTAGACACTCGATTTCCGTCTTCAATTTAGATATCTGGAGCAGGCAGAAAGTGACGTGGGTGCAGACGATGAGACGTGTGCAGGCGATGAGACGAGTGCAGGCGATGAAACGGGCACAGGAGATGAGGCGGGTGCGGGCGATGAGACGGGTGCAGGCATTGAGGGGTACAGGCGATGAGGCTGCTGCAGGCGATGAGGCGGGTACAGGCGATGAGGAGAGTGCAGGCGGCGAGGTGGGTACAGGCGATGTGGCGGGTATAGGCAATGTGGCGGTACAGGCGGTGCGCGAGGGTGGTTTATTATTGAAATAACACAGGGTGTCTCAGTTTTTGTTTTTTCGATTTTAAAATTTTTTTTAAAATTAATAATAAATAGTTATTAAAAAACTCGTAAGAAATAAATAACAATTATAACAGTAACAACATTAATGCGGTAACAACAATAAAAAAATGTAATGACCATAAAAACTACACATAACAATAAAATGAACAAAAATAATAAAAAATAAAAGATTGGAATGAGCATAACAACTGTTCTACAATAGTGTTCACGTGTAGAAAAAAGTAACTACTCCCAAACGGTATTGAACTTGCGACTTGCAGATATCAAACTAGTACCTTACCGAATCAGTTCCTTTAACTCCTTTAATCAAACCTTACATTATCAGTGGACTGTGTTCTGGTGACTGATGAACAAAACGTTACATGAAACAAGTCACATTGTTAAATAAGGAGATAAAATAATAATAATAATAAATAAATAAAATCTCAAATAGTCTACATAGGTTATTTCACATGTTTGTGCAATCCTGGGGGTGTAGTCAGAATTTGTGCGCATTTGCGCTGAGCAGTCTTTAGCCAGGCATCTCCAAGACACCTCTCCATTTACCAGCGTCCTGTCCACTCGATATTTATACTTATCGATCAAAATGCTTGGTTTCCCATTTTTTTGTTTTTTGTAATTGTAAGGACATATTTTAAGGCTAGTAAAAATTATATATTCAAAAAAAAGAAATGTTGTCAGACCAGATGTATGCTTCTCCAAGTAAGATGCCCCTACAGATTCTGAGATGCCGTCCGATAGACTTGGGCGCGTTGCGCCTTCACAAAATTCGCTATAAAAGTAACAGCGGCCGGCTGTAAGGGAATCCTCGCTTGAATACGGAAAGACTCTTTCGTGTAGAGAGCACGTTGGCTAATCTGAAACACGAGTGCTCATGCGCGAAATCTGGAGAGTAACGTCGGCCCCTCGTTTTCCTGTCTATACAGTTAACCTCTAACACGATTTGACTACAAAACGACTGACAACACAGACTCACTGATTGTGAAGCGGAGTAATTAAGATATCAGCTGATACTCAAAGGACTTATAGTTCATCTATAAACACATTGTATTGTTAAAATGTTAATTATAATTAATTTATACAATAAAATTGTACGAGCACATGAAATACCAACCGCATAGGGCGCGTTACGTCAAAACGTGTTGTGTACACCAGTGTAACCTTGTTGGATTATTGGATAGCTTTCGTTAAAATACTTACAGAAAATAAGTATTGTCCAGTTCGCTTGATATTGTGCGCGCTTTAGTAACACCGGGCTTCTTTCGCTAAGTAGATAATAATCAATAATGATGTTAAAACTATTAAAAATTACATTCATCTACGGAGCGAATACACAATGAGTTGTACGATAGGGCCAGGACTGGCACCCCCCCCCATACACGTTTTATGTAGCCAGTACTTAAGCAATGTAAGTTTGAATTCCAAACACAGACACAACAGAATGCGCCCACTTAGAGCGGCTCTTAACTTTACCATGTTAAATTTCATTATCGAACTTCACTGAGTGTTGGGCTTTGGTCAAAGTTTTCTTCAGCCGAGCCAAATTCTAAGTTCCAACCACATTCTAACAAAGCACTTCATGGCTGCCACATCCTTGTCTTGTTATATGGGATTAATTTACTATTTCAATGTAAAATATCTTTAAAATAGTGATTTTAAAATTAACTATTTCAAGTTTGTTTAGCTATTTTACGTCATCATTTCAAAAACTTTCAGGAACCATTTTTATATTCCAACAATATGTTATTGGTTACAAGAAGTTTTAATTGTTTTTTATGGAACATAGCATTTACCATATTTTTTAAATATATCATTTTATTACCTGTATTTCAGTGTATGAAATGTGTCAATATTGTTCAACAATCAAACCTTAATTTTAAGTCTTTATTTAAACGAAATACGATGTATGTAATCTATGTAAATTCAGTTACAGTTACAGAATGGTAATTTTGGATTTACTATATGGGATTTTTTCACGAATATAGAAAAGCCTCCCTCAGAGAGAATGTTGTATTTTACATCACTCTAACACTGATCTAGACATAAATAGGTGACAATTTAGATAGGAAAACACTAAAGATCTGTCCATCTGATAACGAAAGGGATAATAGTACCGTGACGAAATTACTTAATCCTGCTGGTGTAGTCTTTAATTTGCAATATTCTCTTCATCTTCATAGTAACCCACAAGAATAATGTCAAAATATTTGTTAACGCCAGGCCAAATCCCATGAAACGAGATGCACCATTATCAAACTCAGTATTGTTCATATAGAAATAAAGCTTCGTGCAAAAATGTTAACTCCGTAGTTTATTTAATTAAAAAATATTGTGCTATCATACAGACTAATATACAAACAGGCAAACATGATTGCAACTTTTATGATAAACCTGTCAAGTGATAAGCTTAGCTAAATCTCAGCCATTAAACCTCTTCCGATTAGTTTTTGCTTTAGGAGCTTCCTTCTTAGGAGAAAACCTTGTCTACACCTGCTATATAACTTAATTTCTTAAAATCTTATTTTAAATTTCTTAATTAGTTACTAAGAGCTTATGATTGTTGTTCTCGTGATTACACGATGTTTTAACTTTTGATGTGTGTTGTAAATGTTTTTTTACTGATAACTCAATAATTCTAATAATAATAATAATGATTTTGTGGATTCTTATTCACTCTTTTCAAAAGCTTCTTGACAAATTGGATGGGTAGATTATTGACGGCTTTGTATTTTGGTAGTTCTTTTTAAATTATAAATAAATAAACTAAGAAATAATTTACTACGTTTTTAAATTGTGATATTCAACCCCCTCTTACATATTTTCTTTAAAATACTAGTATTGATATAAATTCAGTAAACTATCTGTCGGAGCCAATTAACATAGCACCTAATTATAAACTCGATACATACAGCTGCTTTTTGTTGCTGTGAAATATTATTTTTAAGACATTTTTTAGTATAATACTTTTATTCC
The DNA here is from genome assembly GCF_021130785.1 of Homalodisca vitripennis. Lineage (NCBI taxonomy): Eukaryota > Metazoa > Arthropoda > Insecta > Hemiptera > Cicadellidae > Homalodisca > Homalodisca vitripennis. Next base: position 13,510,897 of record NC_060211.1, read on the forward strand.
GTAGAGTGAAGTAAACTGAAGTATAAAGAAAGTAATGTTTTATTTTATCAGGATAAGTTAGAGCGAAGAAGCTTTCTCTAACACTTAACTTGTAGACCTACAGTTTAAAGGTATCTTTCGAACCACCACCAACGGCCGAGCAGGTGGACTGCTTGCAAGGACAGGATCGCTCAGCGGTCACTCGTGCAAGCAGCAGCCACGCTCGACGTTGATTGATTTCATGAACTGCCGTACCAGCTACACTGCGTCATTGGCAAGAATAGAATGAAGGATAGGGAACAAATCGTGATTAAAGAAGAAACAACGTGCACATCTTATTAAATAATAATAAAAAATGTGGAGGAACAATAATTTCGGAAACAAAATTTCACGTTTCTTCTTCTTTCTTAAGTCGCTTGAAAGTTTGGGAAACATAAACATCTAAACCTTAAACTTATCTAAATAGATCACAAGTTAAAATCGTATAATATCTTCATATATTCAAAGCTCTTTCCATATTGTATGACAAAGACATACTTCTAGAGCGTGTGACGTATATAAACGTTGCAATGAGACAAGCTTATCTGAGGGTGAAAAGTTCCAGACCCGCTGGTTTAGAAGTAATAGATAATGTTATATACCTTTACCATCGTACTCAATTGGTTTTACCATCATACCTTTACCATCTTACAGTACCAGACATACAGCTCGAACTAAGGGAGAACGTTTATCTGCAGGGTTGGTGCAAAATTATGAAATGGACCTAGAAGTTAGCAATAGGATCTGACACAGTGTTCCTGTACTTAGTTCTGACTAGAAAATTATCTATCTCCGCATTTCATCCAGTATTAAACATTAAAGTGCTTTAATGTTTAATATAAATTCCACTTAATTACTCAAGTGAGTTCGCAAAACATTTCACAAGTAACATACATTTTTGAATACTGTATTTAGATAAACATGTGCTACATTTATGTTTGAGACGATAGCAAAGCGGTTTTCTAGGTTCATCTCCCGATGATGAAATTTAAGGAACACTAGAGTAACTTAAAAAGTTCTTGAAATACTGTCAAGGTAAAACTCCAAAGGACATAAAATAAAAGATTAATTCATGGCTTTTATTTTATAGAATATAATTTAAATTCCTTTGCAAGGAACGCTTTCATATAATTCCTGATTTTGAATATTGACCGACTGTTTTATGATAGCTTTAGGAGGAAACGAATTCCAAATTTTCTATGTGTTTTTAAAATAATTTATTTTTAATCTACCACATGAACATTCCTTTAATTATCTCAAACAGTATTGTGTTTATTTTGAACAGATCTATTTCCGATCTAAAAGAGACTAATTGATGTTGCTGCAGCATATATAAAATAAGTAACGAACATTTTTCACGCAAATTAAAAATACTAATGTTTTTCAATCATATCAGAATGTTTAGAATTGCAATGTAGAACATACAATGGGCACCTGATGGGACCTTACATTAATGAAGCTGAGTCAAGCGCTTGGCATACTAACAAGGCCTAATAGCTCTAGATGGAAGCAAGGCAGGATAGACTGTATTGGGTTTTAGTAAAACAATATTGCCTTTGTTAAAGCAACACCAACTTAAAAGGTAATAAATACATTGTTTATTTACAGAGGACTTCAAAAAACTAATTTACGGATAAAATTATTAAGAGTAATATATTGTTACAAATTCCTAATATAATTGATATATAAACCTTTGTATGTACACATTAAGTCAGAATGAACTTAACATTAAATAAAAAGCAATAAGTAATATTCCCGCCTCGTAAATGTTAAAGTATCAATGTGTATTATTGCTTACGCAAGAAATAAATATATTTTATATTGTTTAATACAGAAATGTAAAGGAAGTTAATATTTAGTGAATTTAATACTTTTATTGATATAAGATTTCTGTAGATAATGAAGCTAATAATGAAGATACTGTCAGCTTACTGCCTGCTAATGTCTATAAATTTGGTACACAATATAACGTCTACTTCAGTAATTTGAAATTCTCAGCAATTTCTGTCTCTAAAATAAAGAGATATTTCATTTAATTCTTTATCAATTCTAAAAACTGACAAAACAAATATAAATAAATAAATATATATATTTATATTTGTATTTATATTCTTGTAAATACATATACATTTTTTGTTGTACAAAAACGTAAAAGAGTCATATAATTAGTGAATTATTTATTTAAACATTGTTCGATTTGTAGTGTTTATTATAAGTTTGTTAGAATTGGTAACAATTCGAACAAATTATTATGAATCAATCTTTCCAGTACTCATAAAGTAAATACAGAAAATCCGTAAGTACGCAATTAAAAACCGTATTGAAATCTCTATCTCATAATTGGTATTTTAAGGGCTGGATCGGATCCCGAGTGAAGTCACGGGATAAAATGTAATCCTCGGGAAGGGGAACTTTTGATATCACCGCCCTAATCGAAGTATCAGGCCCTACTAAGCTTATATTCCCCTCTGATCTAATACGAAACTAGAGAAAACCGAAGTGGTGTATCAGCTTTCTTCTTCAAGATATATACTGGGATTTTTAGCTGATTCAGTGTATTATAAAAATGTGTAGCCTTCAACAAAGTTATGTATATAATGTACAAAAATACTACCATCGATTAAGACATATTTTATCTATGCTATGTATATAAATTTAATGTTCTCCCTCTCTATCTGTTACCCCCGCCCTCTAATCATCACACTCTCTCCCTCAATTATTTGTTGAGTGAATGATGCAACCAGTAATCAACTTGAACACGTTAATGTGATGGTCTTGTTATTACAAACATATTTGTCCCTTTAATTGTTACTGTATCTCTTATAGTTATAACATATGAAGATATTTTCAGTGTGTATAAAATTGGGAAAGCTCAGCTTGATTTCACACATCTGACATTTACCCTAAAAAGTAAATAAATGAACAATACGAAATATTAACATACATTTTTATTGTTTTTTTTTATTTTAACCACTTCTATAAAACTTATTATGTAGTGGAGAGTTGAACATCACGAGTTCTCATTCTCTGAATAGCTTGTGCTGTTCACTTTAATTTTCAAAAACGCTGTTGGCTCTGTAAAGACAAATGCATCCTTTGTCTATATTATTTCATTTAATTGGATTTTTGGGTTATTAAAAAATATAATACAACATTAATTATGTAACTGGTTAAAATGCTACCATAAAACGATTTTATATTACACCAGAAATGTTAGAAATCGTAATGCATTCATTTGAATCAAGACTTAATTTTTGCCAAGAATTAAATGGGGGCCATTTTGAGCATTTACTTTGAGCTTAAAAAAGGTTTAGGTAAGTTTTCAACGGTAAGTTTAATTATTTTAAGTTTAATTTAGCACTGCTTAGTATTAAGAATAAGTCTGAACAGATGAGTTAAGAAAAATAGTGTTTTTAGCGTAACTGTTCAATAAAATTTTGGCAAGCCGTTGTTTCGTACTGGATAGAGATAGATACCTCTAGTCTGTGGCATTGTTCTTCTTTTATAAAGGCCTTTAAAATGAAGTATCATATGATGGGGGTTTTCATTTAAAAATTTTGACTTGACCCCCCAACCACCCATTTTGGGTTGAGGGTCTAAGTTGTCATATAGTGCAAAAATCATCATTTGTCATTATATAACTACCCCCCAAAGGATATTGGTTTTTTTAATTCCTTTCAAAAGTTAGAAGGAGTGGTGGGACTTTTAGGACACCCGGTATATATATATATTATATTTTTATTTATATGTATATATCCAATATTCTTTAATATTCGTTAAAATCTTTAAAGTTCACATCGGTCCTAACAGGCAAGTTTCTGGCTTCACGCAGTTTCAAATGTTAAACATTTAATGAACGATATTGTGTAAAACTTTAAAAGTTATTTAGAGGAGTCATTGAAAAAATATTTTTATATCCGAATTAACATTAAAAAAGTTTTGCATTGATGTTTCTTTCTGAATGTTAATTATAATAGCATTTTTAAATCTCAAAACTGGTTGTTGATTAAAATAACGGGTAAGATATACATCATTTACATGTACTCAATGTATTAATTTGAGACATAATAAGCAAATATAAATTACAAAGCTGTTGTTGCTACAGAATTAAAACTACCACGGCTAACACATATTCCCGTTCCCTTTATATTTCCAACCATGCATTTCAATTTATTAATGTCAATGCTCCAAAATCATATGAATAATGGCTAGCACACTAGACGAAGGAGATAAATCAGTTTGCACATATGTAATGCTGGGAACCGACAACAGCTCTAGTAGACGACATGGATATTCGTCACTGCAGACACATTTCTTTGTGTCTCTTCTCATTTATATTTGTCCATTTACACCAAGTGCATATTAATATTCCAGAATCAGGCCATTATTTCTTAGCATAATAGCAAGATAAAATAAATTATTATCTATTATTATGTGGGAAATCACCAGCAGATATCGTCATAATGTTTATGTGTAGATGTTCATCACCACAGACATACGTATCCGTTTACCTTCTTATTTATATTCGTGGGTGTCACACGTATGCGTATTAATATTCTACAATGGTCGTTAGAAGATTATTGTCTGTCACATTAGCAAGCTAAAACAAACTCAGTATGTACATACTGTACCTAATGTTGAGAATCGCCAACACATGCTGTCTTGATGATTATGTGTAGATTTTCGTCGCAACAAACATGTATCCGTTTATCTTTTATCTTCTTATTTGTATTCTTGGGTATCCAATGTAAGCAAATTAATATTCTACGATTCTCGTAAGAAGATTAGTTTCTATCACTTTAGCAAAATTAAACATAATCAGTATATACATACTTAATGTTGAGAACAGTCAGCAGTTGTCATTATGATTATTATGTATAGATGCTCGTCTCCTTAGACACACGTATCATTTTTCCTCCTTTTTGATTCACACATATTCACGATCCCTTTTTTATTTTCTGTACATATATTAGTAGTTGTGTGTTTATACATTGAAATTTTAATCATTGTATACTTTGTAATCCCGCACCAGATATTGTACTGATGTTATTGAATTTCTTTGTTTCACTTCACGTTATACTAATGACTATTGAAATTCTGTTTGTATACTCTCAACCTTCTTCAATATTTGAGTGTATACTAATTCAATAAGTATGTGCAAATATTGTGTACTCCTTTAGATTGATTCTAAAATTGCTTTATATTGTCAGAAAAAAGCTTCTCTGAAGGAAATTCATCGTACTTATAGAAAATGATACGTGTTATATTAAGTTACACTTAACTCTTGTCTCTTTCTTCTTTAACAACAACACTGTGATGCAATCAATCATTTTCGTACCTCCTAAAGTCTCTTAGCAATCAAAAAGTGAATAAAAAATGCTCTAAGGCCTGATCGAATAAAAGATACAATGCGTCCTAATCGTCAACTCGTTTGGGCCCTTTACTACAACGTGGCATAAGTTGGTACAGATAACTCAAAGTAACAAAGCGTAATAATATATCTTAGATAAACGTAAACATTTAAAGGAAACATGTGATATTAAAAAACTGTCTAACTCTTAAATTTAAACAGTTTCCATCCCATGAAAGATCTTAACAAACCCGTTACTTAACTCATCTCATTACGTTAAAAACGTCATGTTTCCGTCTTATTCATAAAAATGCATATATCGACACTGTAGTTTAAGAGCATATTCGATAATTTTGTATTGGGAATGGCGTTACTGTATTGTTTTCCTCAATGTACATAGAATAGTATTTAAGTTATTTCCCAGTATTTATGAAAAAAGAAATAAACAGGCAAATTGAGACGAATATTTTGCCATTGTGCTCTTTTATAATTTTTTTTTTGAAATATGCATTGGCATTCTATAAATCTCATATTATATTCTTTATCATTTGAAAACACACTCACTAAAATCAATTGTACTCAATTATTCCTCAAAACTTTAACTATTATGGCCCTTATTAATTTTTTTGCTTTTTGCAATGAACACGTGCTCTCTGAAAGTCTCTAAAAATGTTTCGTTTAGTAACTGAAAACAAGAATTGACATAGATTAATCAAGTATTGCGTAGATTTCGTGTATACATTTACTCATATAATTATGTTAGATTTCCATGGTGCATGGTGCAAACCCTCACTGGTGGTATTCCTATTAGAAAATCAACAAAGATTTTTATATTACTAATTGCATTAAACCATTAATGAATTATTCTCCTGTTAGCTGGGGCCAATCATGGAAAACTATACCCGAACCAGCTAATTTCATTGTTTTACATGCACATCACTGTACTTTACAGGACATTCGTTAACAACAAAACTACGCCAATTTTCATAAAAACACCACATATCACTACTTTCAGCTCAAAAATGTCTAAAATTATTACAATTTAGCAGTAATTATACGTCTTAAATATTTTTGAAAGTAAACCATTCGAACTGACAAAAACGTTTTTGTTTATATGTTTAATGTAAGTGGTCTGACACGGTAGGGCTTTAATATGTTTACTTCCACAACACAAGTATGACATCCATCAAGGGGCAACAGCTGCAAGAAACTTTCTTTTCAACTCTGAAATTAACTTGGGAAATGTTCAAACAACTTCTTTAAAAGACTAAAACTTAGAGCTTTATGAAAAGTGACATGACTTGTACCTCAAATTATGTATAACAGCATTAAAGTTCAAAAATATGTTCAGCATTCATTGAAATAAAGATATCAGTCCTTATGCTTTAGATTTTAACATTGTTTTTTAAAAGTGTCGTTTTCAGTATTTCATATGCTTATTAAAGCGCACGAAAAACGCTGAAAATCTCGCAACTACCTCTTTTGTTGTAAGTTATTTTACGAACAATTTTTATTTACTTTCCATTCAAAACTTTGTTATTTTCTGCGAAAAACACAATTCTTAAAAAGCACTTCTGCGAAACAGATTTAATATTCATATTTTTCTGCCAAACATCAAATCAAAGTTGTAAACAAATAATTTATGGGAATATCATGTAAGCTAATAGTGGGATCAATAACTTTTAGATATTCGTACAAAGCATATTACGTATGGCCTGTAATAAATTGACCTGGCGATCATTGAGTTTAAATTCATATCTGAGGGATTTTTCAGATTCTCAGAAATCAATGGACAATTAATGAATGTTTACCACAAAATTGTATTTACCGTAAATATATGCCATACCATAATGTCAAAGGACACTAATTTCGAATATTCCAAGTACACTAAACCTTCTGAGACTCACTGTTTCCATCATTACTAAACGTCAGGCAGTGCTTCTCTTATAACTATTTATAGAACACTATGGCATATTGTATTTGGTTCAGGTAAATACTAAACCTGGTATACGTAATTATAATGATAGAAACGGTTTATTTATCAAATTCAAGCAATACCCGTGTCAAATTTTGTTTAAATCTGTCCTATACATTTGTGTGATTAAATATTAAACATAATACGTAAATATTCAACCGTCAAAAAACCATTCTTTAGAATCTTTTTATTTATAATGTTAACGGCTTAAATACTTGTTTTTGTTGAATGTTATTATACAATCTTCATTCTATGAGTCACTGATCTACAAATACTTCTTTGCGTGATATTGCTCATTACTTTGAACAAATAATTACCAATAATTAGAATAATTAATAATTAGACATGTGTCGTTTAGCCACAAGCCTCTGTTTTGTTTTTTTATAATCGTATCAATAGAATTAGTGAAGCTACAGGTACTAACTTCTAAACTGTTTTTCAACTTTACTTTTGAATTGAAAAGGTAATTTTTCATCGAATCCGTAAACACATAAGCGAGCAAGACCATATGGAAATCTAATACGCAATTCTTTAAATAATTCCACTACCTTACGTGCAAAATAGACACAAAATTCAGTTCTTTGGGGTTTTATACACACACTGTGTGCGTGTAAAAGTCAAAGATCGCTCTCACTCATTCACCTATCAATATTCTCAAACTTCCTAAAACATCATAAATTTGAAATTTACACACGTATTCGTCGTAGTTTAGAACGACCAAGCACCTATAAGGGGATGAGATGGGATTGCATACTCCAAAACAACTAGATTCTATTAAACTTATTGATATCCTAAAAGAGGTAAAATTTGACATGCATATGCAAATACATATAGGAATAACAATATGGCTTTTCTCCTTCTTTTATCTAAGCAATTTATATGACAAATTTCATCACAACTTTTCACTAATTCTTTGTGATAGGGAATCAAAATGCATACTCCTTCACAAATCTTTATATTTAAATTAATAATATATTATCATGCTGTTGTGTAAATATTAATGCAGAAATTAGTTTTACTTGTATTCTTTTCTAAAAAAATATCCGATTTATGGGTAAAATACTCTTATTAAATTTTAAATAATCGTGCAAATAATGCTAATCACATAAGCTACTTCCGTCAATTTAAAAAAAAAATTATATTGTAGCCCGAGTGGTTTAAAACTGTACAAAGATTAAATTATCTAAAATGTAACACGTACATTTCTAACATGTATTTACTTTAATTCAATCCATGTTGAAAGATTGTCCGCGCATTAAAACAATACTAACTAACGTTTATCTTTGTGATATTAGCGGTCACCGAGAAGGAAACAATGTAAATGCCAATGGACTTGGACTATGATCGGACATTGGAGTGGGCCTTTTGTAACGTACTCGAGCGTGAAGCTGGGATCTCGCCATGTTGATACACTAATACTGGCTACAAACTGATTGGCTTTTCTCGTCAAATATGATCGTTGAAGCGTCACAAATGATCTATTGGTGCTAGAGCTATGTTCAATTTTGTACTTATATCAGTTCTCTTATACGGTCTTTCTAATACAATCCTCATAATATGTAAAATGATTGATTGTGTTTATATCAATATTTAATATGTTTATAGTGTATGTAATATGTGTATAACATTTATTTAAATTTTATTATGAAAAAATAGTTTTATATATTATAAATATCTCTGAGGTAAGTCAAAACCGTTCTTGAGATGGTTTACGGACAAGGCCACAGATGTAGGCATAAGTTTTACAGTCCGATTTACTTATTCACTCCGCCAAAATATCCCTTACGATTATTGTAATTGTTATGACAGGGTGTACATAAAGTCCTGCACGGGTATAATATTTTCTGAACGATAACAGATAAATAAACAAGATTTGGTACATCAATACTAAACCTAAAAATCTACTTTTTGAAGGAACTATCAGTTTTCTGTAATATCATGGGGACGTCCCGCAAGGAGTCAGAAGGAAATCTTAAATAGGAGCATAGGTCAATATGGACATCATTTTAAAGGGCTTATCTAGCAGAGTTTAATGCCGCAAACCGCACTCAAAAAAGATTGATCCAGTACAAAATGGCGGCTGTTCAAAGATTTTACTTGGTTACATTTTATTAGTAGCCATAACCCCAGTAAAGCAAAACTGCAACCAAACAAATACTGCAGCTAACTACTACATTATGCTTGTCAGTTGTACAGAAGTGAATTATGACATTAGTTATCCTCAAGGGTTACAAATTTGGTCCTAATATATTGATAACGGGGAAAACCTGATAACAGTAACAATTAGAAATCTCAGCGACCTATGACGATCGGAAACACTTCCTATTTCCATAAAGTGTTGAACAGTTCTCCCTACAGTTGTTCTAGAAATTGGCTGCCTTTCGTGAAAGTAGTCATTAAATAAATGGCATGCTTCCTCGTGTGATCGTCTGTTATTTCCCCAACCAACCATCATAAGAAGTGTTATACGTTCACGTTCGTCAAGCGACATAATGTAGTTAAAGAACTACAAGCAATACGACAAACTCTTTTGTACTAAAGCGCACTGATAAAATGAATGGGACAGCACTACTAAAACAAGAAAACTAGAATAGCCTACTATGAATAGACTGGCTAATAAGAAAGGTCCTAACTGCGACCCAAAGATAAGAGATTTCTAATTGTTACTGTTATCAGGTTTTCCCCGTTATCAATATATTAGGACCAAATTTGTAACCCTTGAGGATAACTAATGTCATAATTCACTTCTGTACAACTGACAAGCATAATGTAGTAGTTAGCTGCAGTATTTTGTTTGGTTGCAGTTTTGCTTTACTGGGGTTATGGCTACTAATAAAATGTAACCAAGTAAAATCTTTGAACAGCCGCCATTTTGTACTGGATCAATCTTTTTGAATGCGGTTTGCGGCATTAAACTCTGCTAGATAAGCCCTTTAAAATGATGTCCATATTGACCTATGCTCCTATTTAAGATTTCCTTCTGACTCCTTGCGGGACGTTCCCATGATATTACAGAAAAACTGATAGTTCCATCAAAAAGTAGATTTTTAGGTGTAGTATTGATGTAACAAATCTTGTTTATTTATCTGTTATCGTTCAGAAAATATTATACCCGTGCAGGACTTTTATGTACACCCTGTACACATTTATTATGACATTGAAATAATATTACAAGTTTAGGTAGCAAACATTTCATATTTAAAACGAATATTTAAAAATCTTGTGCAAAATCAAACTGAGCACCCCCAGTTTCATGAACAAAATTATTGAGCTTGGAGAGTGTGCGTTTCCATGTTGACTGTCCGTACGGATTGTCTTGTGCTGTAAGACACACCACAAGACCTAAAGCACGAGATGGCCTCGCTATCAAATTAGCCAAGTTCTTTGAACAGCCAACTTGGAGAAGGTTTGGCTGCGTGGCTAGTTAACGCGACCCCATAATACTACAAACAGGTTTTCCAAACACAAAGAATTACATGTACATGGAAATTACATAAATATTTTAAAATATTTAAATATTTTACATGTATATAAATAAATGACTATATTTTACCGGTAGTTTGTAGTTAGATTAAGATTCGAAATAAACCCATGTGATAAATGAATACTATTGAAAACCTTATACTGTGTTTAAGTTAAATTACGTAACGTATTATTATATAAGCTCTCGTTAATTGGTAATTTTCGAAAAAACCCATTATGCTAATTAGTACTTGCCATGATTTCAGTATTATTTAACGCTCCGGCATTGCAAACTTTCCGTCTTGATGAATCTCTTCTGATGAACTCGAGGTCCCAGGATCAATTTTGTGACAGTAACAGATCTCAGCCGTGGCACTAAGCAGAAGGTAAAATGGAGCTAACCTCAACACTCTCATTGAATCGAATTTTTCCACAATTTCTGTGTTAATAGTCTAAAGAAATGTCACAGCGTTTGATTATGGGTTCCTATTAAAAAAAAACGCCACATTTTTACGTGTTTAAACTAGATATTGTAAGTTTATCATTTGTATAAGCTAAATGCTTGAAAGTATTATCATACTTTGAACGATGCAAATCTTCTAGGTTATCGTGCAGATTTTTTACAGATATTATTTACAGATATAGTAACAAATTAGAGTAAAGTTATAGATTACCACCCGTAAAAAACCTTGTGGATAAGTGTTAATAATGTTTTCAATAAAGGTTTACATTATTCGTGTATAAGACTGGAAATAAATAACAGCTTTACTCAGGCGGGTTTTGATATGATATAAACATTGTATTTAGCTTAAGTTCTGACTACATGTCGTGTGGGTGTTAAAAGTTATAGTAATTACTGCTCTTATGTGACAACTTCGGGCCATATGTATCATTAGAATGTGACAAGAGGGTCAATAGGAGAGACCGCTTACAGAGCACGATTACGGGCTCTAATGTTTTCTTTCATGTCTTAGATATTCAAAGTCTTCCCTTATACTTATGGCTTTAAACGGTAACAAAGAACTAGGTTATAGGAGCATAGATAATATTTTATTTAAATTAACTCTTACTACCCAATTTAGTGTTTCTACCTGCATCAAAATGTATAAATATTTCAAAGATATTACTGTTTTTAACTGGGAGGAGTACACGTGAATTAGCTTTGTTTTACCTATACCAGAATATACGATTTCTACGCTTTGTAAATCATAAACACTGTGGTATACATCTATAAGTTGCAACAGGAAAGTGATGAACAGTTTTAGAATAACCAAAGTCCTCTGGGAATGGGAAAGTGGTACTCACGTGAAACAATAAAAACTGCGTGAATATTTTATTCCCCAGAAGACATCCAGAAGGCTTGTCAGCAGAATACTTTGGTTCGACATCGCCGTTGTGTTTTTATTACTTTTATGAATCTTTTTTATGACTTTATGAAACAAAGCGTACAACAAAATAAGAAATGGGAGGTCATACAATAATTCATAACCTTATCTCAATTTTGTTGTGAATTTATGTAGGCAACAGAATATTAATAATATTGTAAGTGGACTATTCTAAAGGTTAAAATAATGGTTTTATACTGATATTATTGATTTATTTTATATTAATATTTTTTAGAATTACATTTGATACCAATAAATTTGCCTATAAGGCATATATTGTAACAATTTAGAAATAAATTGCACTAAATACCAATAAAATTCAAGATATTTTATGCGAGATATTTTATAATGTAACTTTAAAAAAATCGTTAAAATTAATATTAATAAAGAAGGTAGTATATTATTATTAAAAACTAAATGTGCATCGTAATTATACATTAAAATTAAAATTATTCATGTCTGAATAGATAGATACTTCGTTTAGATGTATAAATATGTGGCGCTTAAAAGTTCTTCAAAGGAGTATAACTCTCTGTCTATATTTAATGTTTTCAGATTATTTACCTAGCCATGTTTTTATTTCAAAAATTATCCTATTGAAGAATAAAAATCCCTCATCCTCGGAGATAGTAAGACGATGTCTGGAAATACGGTACGGAGATACTTGCCGTGCCTGGTGGAAACCTTATCCGCATTAACTTTCTGGAGCTTTCTAGAATTCCTCAGGACATAATAAATAAACTTAAAACTGTAAAGTCTAATAAAGGTAAAACCTTAAGTGAAAATACCCCTGCATAAAGTAAATGAGGGAAGATCTAAAATAGCACGGACCACACTTGTGTGTTGAATGAAAACCTTAAATGCGTAAGATGAACCAAATCAAAATTCTATTCCATGAGACATAACAAAAAATAAACAACCATGATACACAACCAGCATTGATACCTGGTCAATATATGGATGTAGTATCCTGAAAGTAAAATAATTTTGATTTGGCATGCTACAAAAATCCGAGATGTGTTGAGACCTGGACAGTGCACTAACAGATGTTAAACCAAGGAATTTAACTAAAGAGCTAAAGAGATATAAGGGATGAGACAAGATGACAAAGTGAAATAAATTACTATTGAAAAGTCGTGGGTCATTTTTCAATAGTCATCCTGGTGTGGCGGGCTTAAAAATTCTTAAATGGCACTATTGGCACTATTGTCATACAAAGTATTGTACAGTGTGTATAAGTAATAAGTTAAGAGTACACGTCGCGTCGCGTATCAGACGTCTTTGAGGATGCATACAACATTTTAACTGTGCAGCTCATTTCATCATTATATTTTGTATGTTTTTAGATTATCATTATATATTATTAGAATTCTATACTAGGCCTATTTGTGTCTGCATCCTGAATTAAACACTTCAAAATCTTCCCAATCGTTTTAAAATTCCTGATAATATTTAAGAAAATAGATTTAAACTTGATTTGTTTCACTTAATACGTTATTAATGTTATTTTTGTACCTTGCCCAATGGTCTAAATGTATATTAAAAATATAAACAAGTAGGAGGCTTTACAGACTTTTTATTATTACAGCTTATGGTAATAAGGTAGTAAATTTATCTATGGTTCAAAAAAGTTATAGTCAAACTTTTACAACATTTACTAGGAAAAGTACTCTCCAGAAAAAAACTTAATCGATAAGTACATTGACAGCCAACTTGTTAAATAGTCATTAATACTATAATATTCCGGCATAAATTAAGTGAACAAAGAAAATCTTTTATAGATCGTAAACGAAAGAGTATACCTCACGTAACATTTCATATCTGTATCATATTTAATTAAGCAACATGTGTACAATGTCATTTGATCGTACTCACTTGTTTAAAAATTTATATATTCTACGATTTTCTTGTTCCCACATATAAGACTAATGCAAAAGTGGATGCTATCACTGAGCTATAACCAATGGAGTGATATGCACTATAATCTGAATCGATGCTGTTTATATAGAAATTAAACCTCTTGCAAAGTTTAAATTTTGTATGTTAATTCATTTTAGAGAGACTGTGCGGAAAATCAAATGGATGGACCGACAAACAAAGAGAAATGAACATTTATGAGCCCATTGTGTGATAGGGAGTGTAAATGCTCAGCCATTAAATGCTAATTGGACATGATATACTTATTGTTAATTGTTTGAACAACACGAGGTATAATATTCTAAGAAATACCGAAAATAATAAATTCATAATAGTGTTACAACAAAATGTAGATGGAGTTCTAAACATTTACAGTTAACAGAGTTACTTTTTATTACTAATAAATTTATTTTCTTCATCTTTGTTACTAAAATATATTTTCATTACTTTTCGTACATTGTTGACTACAGAAGCTCAATAACTTATCTCAAAATTTAGTCAAGAAATAGCCATTTAATAATAAAATTAAATAATAGAACATTCGTCTTAGCAAAGTGCATGAGGCTTCAAAAACAATAACTTAAATACTTTTAAAATTAAAGTAAAATATAACATGCTGTGTAATAATGCAACCTTGAAATATATTTTACAATTTTGTATTTACGAAAATAGTTATTACACATTACTTGTCATACAAGAAGTATTATTTCCATTTATTTGTGAAGCTCTACACAGCGTCAACTAGTATTTCAGTGTCTGCATGAGAAGTAAGCGATAAGAACGTATTTATATCACTAGATATCTAGTTATTCATACGTATTATCCTACACAAATAGCTTTGCGCAGAAGTACCAGCCAACAAATGTTTATTCTACTAGCTAGATAATTTTGAATTACTCTCTCAACGGTAAAGTACTTGAAATCCGTATAAAATGAACTTCGATAAAAATTTACTCAGCAACTGTTCAGATGTGTATCTCGGCTCCCATAATGAACGGGGTGAATATATGATTGACATAGAGGAGCAAAAATACAATAGCAAGCATGAATTAGGTTTGGTGATGACACAAATAGGTTGAATGATGACTGGGAGCCGTCAGCTGCTCTCCGCTTTTATTCAGCACATTTATCACAACTCTGCTTACTTTTGTGAGCACCACTTATATCTGGTTTACTTTATACTTATAAGAGGAAGATAAAATAATTTTAATAACAATATAATTGTATTTTGTTTTAATGTCAATTTATTTATTTTAAATTGTAGTTTCAATACAATTTTGCATTAAACTTTATTCAGTTCTTAGCATTCACAGGTAATAAAATCGCGTTTTGTAAAAAATAAATTCATTTTCAAACACATTACTAACAAGTAATTTATTCAGAAATGTTCTATGAACAAAGATGGGAATAACGAAGTGATATTTGGGAAAAAAAGATTATGTAAATATTTTTAACATCTGTATTCAATAAAACTAAAATATAATTATTCATATTTTTCAACAGCGTATAGCAGGTTTATATCTATAACAAATTATACAATTGAGATATATTTATATTCCCCACCAATAGAATTACTTCATGGTAAATACCTATCATACTATTTACGAAAACATGTTATAAACTGGGACAGAATGGACTTAGTGTTTATACATGCCTGGCTATACAATTATTCGAATTATTATAAATAAATACATAATAATGTAATAAATTGCAAATCAATTATGGTTATGTTAAGCCTTTTTATATATGTTATGTGTTTTGGTAAATGTGTGTTTTTTTGTTTATTTATACGTGATACATGTAGTTTTATTTATTTTTATGGCATGTTCAGTTTTTATGACTTGACAACCTGATGTGATAATGGGGCAGCACTCCCGAAACTATACATTATTAACATAAACAAGAACTGACGACGAAAATTTATGTTACCCTATTTAATTTCACAATAAAGATTATATTAAGATAGTTTGGTATTTCTATATGTTATATATACATATATATTATTATAATACTAATGACGTGGTGCAGCAGGTATGGAGTTTACCGCGATATAAATTTAACGCCGAGCGAGGCTGCTGCTTGGATGGATGTCCGCTCAGAGATCCTACCTTGCAAGCAGCCCGCCTGCCCGGCCACTGGTGGTGGTTCGGACACAATTAAGCCGTTGTTAAGTGTTAGGGAGGGCTTCTTAGCCTTAACTTCTCCAGGTTAAAATAAGACATTACGTTACTTTAATTTATACAAATATATAATGATGCATTTCTATGTGTCTGTATGAGTCTTACTCAATCACGTCAAAAACACTCGTGTTTTTATCGATTGTACTGAAATTTTAAATGAATACTCTTAGGGTGCCTGATTTGCATATAGACCATTCATATTTAGAAAATCCTGCTAGCACACTACACTGGCGTCCGTTTGGCTTAGTCCGAAGACAGTACATTTTTCTCTTAAAAATCTATTGAATTTAAGATTAATAAGTATAATAATTTATACATTTATAAACAGGTAAAGCAAATACGTGTAATTATTAATTTATCAAGGTCAGTTACTTTATAACTGAGAAGTTAATTACTTCGAATTCCCTTAGAATTAGGATTTCTTTATGCCAGTCAAAAAAGTCAAGATTACTAAAATCCTTGTTAATGTTCAATAAAATATCGTGAAATATAGGAGGTAAATTCAATACATGATGGAGATACTTAGGAAAATAGGTTTTCTTTCTGTTTTCAGGGCCCCGTGTTTAAACTTAAATAGCAAATTTATTATGAGCTTGAAATGTCTTTTAGTGAATATCTCATACCTTAGGAATGTTTGGAATGCCATTTGAAATTAATATCCTCATGGGTTTCTAGTTTTTCAAAATGAAATTACTTGCCAAGCCGCTTGATTTTAATATATTATTAAATAAAGTTATACGCAATAAATTAAATATAAACCATAACGATGTTTATTACAATTATAATTTTTAAAACCAAAATAATTAAAAAGTATAACCCATTCGAGGTTAAAGAATCCATAAATTGAGGAGGAATAAGTAGCTTAGAGTGTTCTATAGAATTTTACTCTTTTAAAGCGCAATACTTCCAAGGCGTTTTATGACATGTACAATAGGAATAATTAAAACACAAACCTGCAGTATTATTTAATATCTACAAATTTAATCTAAAAAATAATCTTACTGCATATCTACACGTTCGTATTTATTAACTACACTCTACTTGCTAATTACTACAAAATGATTAATAAGTTATGCTGTCGTATCCGTTAGAGTAATAAAAGTTTTCTGCTTACTAATTTATGCGATATTAGAAGAGTATGAAAGGATATTTTCTCTTGATAATAAGTTTTGCTTCTGTAACCTTTACTTATTGAAATATTCAGATACTCGTACTTATTAAATCATGATGAAATGCAAACAATATGGTTATATAAAGTTGACATATGAAATCCTGAAGTCAGAAAACATCAAGCAGAACCAACAAGGGAAATCCGGATTAGGCTGCTTTGCTTATTCTGGTTGAAAGCACAGTGTGATGTTTTAGGAAGTGTTATTCTATTCAGAACCTTATACTGTAGACACTGGAACTTATTTTATCAATATTTACATAACTTTTAATTTAAACGACAATGATCTAAACGGAAAGAATATGAAAAACGTATCAGTAAGTCAGTGCTCATATTATTGAAATGTTAATTCATGAACACAGCCGTAGAATTTACTGGGAAGATATGACACTTTGGTAATTGTATAGGGTAATTGAAAATTAAGTACTTTATTTTGTTTTTTTACAGTGTCCACACATTATGTATAAATCTGTTTTAGCTGTCGAATTGATTGAGCTTTGTTATGTGGAATTAAGTTCTGTTCCTATACCAGTATCAAACAAAATAAATCGTTATCCTACAATCAATTACAAATCAACAATCCCTTTGACGTCCCCTAACCATTAGTACATCCTTTTAGAGGGTTTCACAAACTTGAAGTTCCTCCATGTCCTCTTACAATCAATATGTTGTAATAATATTCTGTTAATCACTGTATTTCTTTTACCTTTGCAAAACAACCCATTATACATGAGATCTGAAGTATATCATCACATCAATAAATGGCTGTCTTCAAAACTTCTCTATTAATGTTAACTTTGACGCACCTACATTTGTACATATACAAGACCCACTCTTGTAGTAACATACGGACATGATGACATGTCGATAAGATCTTACAATCATTGCTGTATACACGGTTTGTTTAACCCTGACTCAATATCACGACTCAGTGAACTGACAAATTCACGTTGCTTTATGCAAGTTCATAGTTCGTCCTTACTTCCACTTGATCGTTTGAAGGGATATTAGAGACACTATTTATGGTAGAGGTAACTGAATATATTCTCCGATTTATTTTTGAGCATATTTTCATATTGTATCTGAAGATTTAAAGTAATTTTCCAACCCAAATGGATAAAATTGTTCAATAAATACGACTCAAAATATTAAACTTAGGCGTACAGTTAAATAAAAATAAATTTCTCTATTAATTTAAAGCCCTTGTAACTTTGAAAATTATTTAGTTGTATAACATTCCTGTACTATAAGCAATTAATTAATTACAGCAATAAAAGCTGTCGTTGAAAAAACTATAGTAAATAAGTACTAAACAATTCTTACTTTTTTATTTCAGTTCATTTATGTATCACAAAGAACAATGGAATTGCTTTATGCACAAGGTAATTCCTAAATACATTCCTAAATGTTCCCTAAACATTTTTAAATGGTCATTTAAAACCACATAATATGCATTATGTGGTTACATAACCTGCATTCATAATAGCATGTTTTGTGTCAAAACATAACCACAGGAATTATTCTTCTATCTATAGAAACTATATTAGATGAAAGTTCGTTTGACTGTAATTAAATAATTTACTAATTCCAACTCTAATATTCTAAAATATTAAATGTATTTTTCAGTTCATAAGTAAGCAAACACATTGTTATGTGTTTTTGTTTCTAATGTTAAATTTCACAGGTTTTTTATGCTTTTTTTATTGATTTAATATTAATATTTAATTGATTAATATTTCAATCTGTCAATATTACACCATTGAGAACGTAACCAATATCATTGGTCGGTGAGTGAAAAGTTTAGTGAAATGTTCAGAACTAATTACCAAAATACATTTTTTACTTACTAAACTTAAAAATATTGTACATTAATAATGTATTTGTAATATTTATGATCTGTCCTATCCTAACTTTGTTATCAATTGATCTTTGTTGTACGGAGGGAAATACATTCTATTGGTAGATGTGACTCTACCTCACCACAGAGCCACACCACCGCTCTATGGTAGTAACTCTCTGAATTGTGCTCTAGGGAACTGTATCGTACAGTAGAATCCTTTATTGATGTATCCACCGAGTCATGTTCATGAATTTTTCACATGTTATGTGTCAAATATCTATATGTTGTCTAACCATTATTGTTTATGTCAAAGTTATAGTTCAAGTTTTTAAATTGCCTTTAAAACGAGTGTTTCATCTTAGTTTGCCCATTATGACTAAAGATTGTCTTTATCATTACATTTTTTTTTCTGAAATAAGTTAATATTTTTTATAAATTGATTAGAAATAATCCTAGATGTTTTTATTTAATAATAATACAGTAGGCTGCAGTGTCGTAAATATGTAAAACTGTTTATATTTCCTTTGTTTAATATTATATTTCATGGGCACAAAAATATTTACAAAAAATATGTACATCCTAGAAATCTATCTCATTTAAAATAAAAACAAAAAACAAATTCTATCTAATTCTTATTGATTTAAATAATATAAAACATGTCTTCATAGATGGCAACATAAATAATAATATTACATCATTTTAACAGGGAGGCATACTCGTTCGTTTAAAATTTTATTTACATTGATTATTCATACATACAAAATTCATTCTTTAGACAACCAGTTTTAAAAATATAAGGTTAGAATCTTAAAACAAGTGTTTCTAAATAAGTATGAATGTTATACATTTCCATTTTTAGTTCGTAGAATTTTAATAATGTAACTGCCCATTATTCCTTTTTAAGTTTTTTAAATTATAATTACTACACGACTTAAACATCAAAAAACGAAATTACATATTATTGTTATGTAAATACAATCAGTGGAATATACGAGATTAATAAATTAGAAACTTACATATGATCGGAAGATCAAATACCTGTCAGACGAATTTTATCTATATTAAATTTGTATAAATGGCAATAACCTTACTTAATTTCAATAAGCAATGAATCACAAAAAGTTGTTGCTCCGCCAGGACTCGAACCCGGATCTCTCACTTGCCGATTGAATATGCTACCATTGCACCACAGAGCCCTTACTTTTTACGATTCAATTATTTTGCAACTTGGACGTAGCACAAAACATTGCATTTGGTGTAGAGGGGGGGCGGCATTTATATCCACTACATAAAATGGCCCTTATTCTGTAAAACGCTAACGTTTATTTTATAGTATTCCATTATAAAATAGCGAATAAAAACTCGAACTGATTTCTTCCACTACTAAAAGTAAGGCATTAAAATTGATAGATGATACGTAACGAGAAGAGGAAATTAAAATATAATATATCTTAATTGCGTTATAAAGCTTATGAATAAGCTACATGTGCGATGTATTATGAACTAACCCAGGGTGCCGAATACTTGGTCTCCTGTCTGCTCGAAAACGTATGTTTGTTACTTTTCACGTGTTTATTTTGCAGTTATTTACGTGGTAATGGATACAATTTAAAAAATAAGTACTTCCGTTAGTAACGAGGCAGAACAAACTAAAACCAAAAATGTAGGAAATAAAAAGTGTTGGTTCACGTCTCTTGAAAATAAGCCGCAGTGTGTTTTATGTATGATGTACTTTGCACTGAATCAATGAAACAATGGAAAATGTTTCATCATCAGGAAACTAAACATCGTGGACTCAAAAAGAAATCGGTGTGCTTTCTTGAACAACAACTTAGCTTTCGCCACCCCCAGGGGAAATATGTCTATTCTGACTTGATTCAAGAATTATAATTTTTCTTCGTTTGCATTGATAACGATAATGATTGAGAAAATCCATTGCGACTAATAAGTGATTATGTTTTTCTTAAATTCATCTTTTAATATATATTTATTTGTGCTCTGTGTTCTAAGAAATAACAAATAGGCAAATCCTTCTTTGACAGATACTTGTCCGTTTGATTTATAGTTAAAACTTTTTTCCTTTGTATTTTTTCTAACGAAAGCCCAAAGTCTTAAGGACATCTCTATCTCTTGATTCTTTACACACACATAAAAACAGGAAGCTTTTTTACTTCCACCTCCATTTTGATTTGGGTGGACGGAGGAGTACACTTAAACAGTGTGGTCCAAATCTCACTCAATTTAAGTGCCAAGAGGTGTACTGAATTGAATATGCACTGTTTCCTGTAAAAATCCTTAAATCTTAAAAGAATGAATAATAATAAGTATCCTGTATTTTTCACTAGTGGTTTATGTCCATAAACGAACTTTACATCATTTGACATTAGAGGATAATAGTGAAAAAAACCCAAAACGCTAAGTTTTATTACAGTTAAAACTAATTTTGAGAATTAGGGAGGAAATGTTTCTGTTCAGAAATGCCAATGAGCACATTTCTATTCACGTTGCGTCTTCCGCTATTTCGTTCCTGAAGGTGAAGCAAGTTCTTTCACAGACACTTTGTTTCAATGAAAAGGCAGGACAGTTTACAAGTACTTCAACTCCAATGTGATAATTGAAATTCAATTCATAAAAATGTTGCAGAATTGCAACCTCTTTGTTAGTTACTCTAAAGGTTTATTTACTGTAAGTGGATTCTGTAAATGATATCCATTCACTATTCATTAGTTAAGGTCTTAATATTTTAGTTTTAATTTTTAGTATTTATAAAATAATTATTTTTTAAATTTGTGTTTACTCATTATTTACCAGATGAAAATACGTTCAGGAGCAATTATTATTACATATCTGATAGGAAAAAGTTAAACTGAAGGCACTATTCTCGACAAATTCGTTTGAAAATGTGAATTTTCCAGTAAATTACATAATAGTATACTATATTAGAAATTTTTCCAAGAAACTAATTCTTCTAGTGCTTCTACATAGGAGACAAAAGCATATTGTACAGTGTACGCTGTAAGTCAGTTCAGTTCGCCAAGGAAAAATAATAGTTTGACCTTTTCTTGAACTAAATATGCCATCCAGAATCATACCTGTACAGGTAGAATTTACGCATTTCACTGAGGTAGGTACAGGAGAAGTAGGTATCTTTTAATATTATTTTGTAAGCGTCAATGAACCTTATAAAGCAATAGGATTGAACAATTCCTCTTTTGTTTACCGTGGCGATGAAAAATGTCTTTTCCGTATAATTTTTTATCTGTCCAGAGGATAGAATGACATTATCTATTTAGATTTGACATTATTTTGCATGTAATCTCAGCGAAGCTTGTTGCACACCACAAAGCTTTACTTTTGAGGTAAAATTTTACAAATATTCCTGTAAGTGTAACTCCAAAATTTTTTAAAAGAGCGATTGAATATTTTAATATACTTAAGTAAGTAGTTTCAAAGGTATATTTATTTGCTTAATTGATTTAACATTAATTTTAAAATGGGAATAAAACCATTTTTAACGTAAAACTTATGGTTATACTAAAGTGTAATACTTATATTCTATTGAGTTACAGTTATTTTATGATATAATATCTAATAGTTATTGAACAAAATTGTCATTGGGACTGGTATTTTATACCTATCTCAATTGAAATAATTATATTAAAATTGTATATTTACATCCATGTAATTTTCTATTGAATGGGCAGAACTTGACAAATTTATAAGCTAAATTAGTATACCTCTGACATGAAAATCTTGTATATTTACAGCTAAATAAATTGTCCGATAAATATTATTGTTACAATATATTAAGAACGGGTTGTAAAATGGTTAATTTGCATCCCATTTAGTTTATAAACTAGAAAACAGTTTGTTATTTTTAAAGTATATACCTCAAGAGAAATATCAAGAATTGACGTATAGTATTTACATATTATTTATAGCTGTTAGTTTCATTAAACACTCAAATACGTTTTCAATAATTGTGGTAATATTTCACAAAGACAGGCACAATAGATAGTGCAAACTTGGAGTGGTTCTTAACTTAATAACGTTACATTTAATTACCGAACTTCACCAAGTGTTGGGCTTTGGACAAAGACAGGCACAATAGATAGTGCACACTTGGAGTGGTTCTTAACTTAACAACGTTACATTTAATTACCGAACTTCACCAAGTGTTTGGGCTTTGGACAAAGGCAGGCACAATAGATAGTGCACACTTGGAGTGGTTCTTAACTTAACAACGTTACATTTCATTACCGAACTTCACCAAGTGTTGGGCTTTGGACAAAGACAGGCACAATAGATAGTGCACACTTGGAGTGGTTTCCTAACTTAACAACGTTACATTTCATTACCGAACTTCACCAAGTGTTGGGCTTTTGGACAAAGGCAGGCACAATAGATAGTGCACACTTGGGGTGGTTCTTAACTTAACAACGTTACATTTCATTACCGAACTTCACCAAGTGTTGGGCTTTGGGCAAAGTTTCTTTAGCCGCAAGTTTCTAAACACATTCCAAACAAAGCACTCCTACAGCCGCTGCAGACTTTCCTCAGTCACATTAGATTGACTTAATATTTCCTTGTTACGTCAATGTGGTATGATAATAGTATAAAACTCTAGCCTTTATTCCTGACTTTGGAAAATAGTATTACAAATTATCAGGAAGTTTGATCTTCGTTTATTGTGTTTTTAATAATGAATTTAATATGATGTGTATAAGTTTTATGGAAGGAAAAGTTTATTACTTTATAGATGAAATTTTGCTGTGGGGGGGAGGGGGTGGAACATGATGTGAGCTATAAACCACATTAATAATGAAAGTTATTGTTGGATCCTTTGTACCGAGTACAACATAGTTAGCATTATTATATCAGCAAGCTCAGAAAATGGAGTTCACTTTTTAAAAATAGAGAAACAGTTAGGAAAATAAAGTCTACTACTATAACTTTCCTGGCAAAAAATCTGATAGACTACGATTCATCTCTAATTACAATTTTGAATAACTAAATGATAAGATACGAGACCTTTTAAATATCAATGAGTCTTCAATAGTAAAAGGTAACTAAGCCTATAACTAAACTCATACAATTATGTATTGCTTAAAGCCAAAAGCAATATAAATTTGCATTTTACTGAAAACTCAAACACATATCTTTGCTGATTCAGAGTTTTGCAAATATGGATGTCTGACCAAATAACGCTGGAATGGAGCCAATGAGTAATTAGGATACTGGAGTGTTTTCAAGTCCAATTTTTCTTGGTTTGTAAATAACCGTAACAATGAGCACTCATTTGTTTTTACCATATGCACTCTCATTAAAATCGGCAACTTTACTGTCCAGCTTTAACATTACCAAAGGGTTTTAATATTATAAATTGAAGAGGATATTTTAGCAAGTAATTTTTATTGACTTAAGGAGGAAATATGTGCCTTTATTTGAAAGTATAATTTATCAACCTACAGTATAAATTGCATAATATTAACTTCAGCCATTTTTATCTGTGAGTGATTACATTGTTGATATTTTTTTATTCTTGTACACGTGGTTGCAAAGTATCTACTAACTGTTTTCTAATTTTTATGTTTTCAGTGATATTATTTTAGAGAGGTATAAATCTAAAATAATACAACTTATTTTACTTAATGATACGTAATATCACGATTAATTGACTGAATATTATTAATATATGTTATCATTATTCAATTAACAAATAATAATAATAACATTTATAATCTTCAACGATGTAAAGGAAACTATTAGTGGTTAAAACAGTAATTTATTAATCTAAAAATTTCATTTATACCTAATTGTCTGTATTTTTTACTTTTTGTAAGTTTGTATTCAACTGCGATTTTTACATAATATATAATAAACATAAACATTTCTTTAATAAAATGGATTCAATTTTTAAATATGTTTTAATGTTAATAAAAGAAATTGTTATTGTATTCCAATCATGAAATTAAACAAGACATTTATATCGTAATAGTGATAGATCCCTAAATCATGCTAACCCTTAGTGTATCTATGTTTCCATATATAATATTAGAAAATAGTTTATAAAACTCACAGCTAGTCTGGTGTAAATATATGCGGTGATGTTTGCTAAGTTTTTATTCATTGCTGATCTAAAGTTATGAAGGAAAAACATAAATTATTATTTAACTCTTATTTTATAGGATCAACTACACAGAAAGAGAACATCCTTTATATAAATTAAAGTTGTTTTTACAAATGCTTCCCTGATAAGTTAATATATGCAGATCAAACAATAATGGTAACCGACTTCCACGGAGCATGACAATGTTTATTGTCCCATTTCATATGGAGCTATTTAATCCTTAAGTGGATTAAGTTTTAACTGCTACTATATAGAGACACTTGTCTTCTTTGATTGTTTAAGGACTAATTAATCATAAAGTTTCTAATTATATTAGTCTTACATAACAACATTTCATTATACTTAGACTTTGAATCGCTTGTTACCCACGCATTCCATGTATCCTTCTCATTTATCGATTCATATATTATGTTCATATATGATAACATAACGCTATGTGTTATACTATGTGATTTACGTAATAATACAAATACCAGTGCCCCTCCAAGATATAAGGAGAAAGTGTATCGGCATTATCGTGCATGATAGAGCCGACAGACCGGCGGTCTAAGGCGTAGTCTTTGGATCTCAAGTTAGAGATACATAACGCAGGTTCAAATCCTCTATGTGACTGTATCACTACTTATCAGCACAACCACCATGTACTGTAACAACTCTTCTTACTCTGTGTCATACAATCCTTGTACAGGCCGTAGAACATGAGGAAGGGCAGGCAGAATAAGGATGAAAAGGAGATCGGCCTCTCGTTAAACAAATTAGTGCAATGTCTAGCAAACGTTATTTCTATCATCTCCTCAAAACCGACACAATATAATTATAACGGTCCTTAAAAACCTCTTTATTTAATGAACCTGATACTACCAAGCAGATTAACTAGTAGTATAATTCTGAATAACGTTAATATCTTCAAAATAAAAAACCTAATTGGACTTAAATTGTATTACACATCGCTGGTACTTGACAAGTTAGTGTTATAAATTGAACTTTACTGAGTAAATTAGGTGTAAATTTAATTAGCTATTTGATCTGACAGATATTTTACAAGGGTTTACTTAAGCGGCAGTCCATTACGTAATATTATATGGCAAGATTGGTGACTCTAGCTACCAAAAGTTTTACAATTTGATATGTTCCGTTTGTTTATATAGTGGAAAATAAACTGAAAATTATTAAAGCGTCTTAAAATACTATTAAAAACATAAATATATGATGAGTAAAATATCACAACTACTTAGGGGAGGTACTAGAAAAACTAATACGTATACTTACATCTTGAACAAAAGTAAACTATTATACTTTTCTCACGTACTTAATCTATATGTAAATACCGTACATATCAGTGTATCACCAATTCATTTGATGAAAGCTATTCTCACTGAGTCAGTGTCGGTGTTATGAATTAAGTCCTATAAAATGTCAAGTTATTGAATTTTATTTATTCTTATTAAAATATTATTATTATTAATGTCTTAAAATATTAAAATTTAATTTAACATTTTTTTTTAAACTTAAAAACTGTCAAATATTACTTGTGATAACGTATTCAAACGAAATAACTCTCAGGATGGACCCTGTCTATATAGAAAGAATGCCCATAGAGCAGGAGGCAGGGAATCGCCAGTGTTTCAAACAAAGCTCCAGCAGCCAGCTTCTATAATTGACCGTCTGATCCCTCAATCCCTGTTGTGAATTCCAGATTTATCCGGATCCTCTGTATTACCCTATTAACGTCTCAATTTGGGAAAGCTTTCACTAGGAATATTGTCATTATTAAGTCAATTTTCGAAAATCTGCAAAGGAACCATACATTTGTTGTTTTAAGTAGGGCCGCCTTTGAAAATGTTCCTTCTATTTTATAAAAGTGTATTATAGTGTATATTTGTGTACTAATACTAGTTTAATATCAAGAAAAGTTAAATTTACATCCTTTAATGCGCTCTCAAACTCCCTGTCTCTCTCCCTCCTTACCCCCCCCCCTCACTCTCTCTCACTCCGTAACGATTTAGAATAGTGCTCTCAAAAATAGAACTTCATCCATTTTATATGAAGATAGCTGTGCTGAGATCTTCAAAGCACCAATCGCTATTTTATCCGGAGTGACACAAGCGTAATTACGCCCAGCTTCACCTACCCATCAACGTATTTGTCAACATGAGTAAGTATGCCGTACTTAATTTTGATACAGATGTAGGAAATCCAAATATTTTCATACTAAGCTATTTTCGTTCCTTAATGCGTGGTTGTCAAAGTTGTGTAAAGTCAATCATATCGTCTAAGCCTTATTAGAAGGTAGAAAGTTCCTTTGTCATTGATTTAGTTTTCCCCGTTGTGAATGTTGTTTTGAGGTTCTTTTTCACGATGTGGGATTCTACATTAGTAACCATAGATTCATTTAGTTATATATTACAGATCAATAACCTCTCTTATTGAAGTCTATAAAATCTTCAAACAATTATTCATTTTGTAAAGCAGGTAAAAGGGGTGCATTGACTTTGATACATTTAGGTGCGCTGTTAATACTAAAGAAGACTATAATAGTCACAAATCTTACGTTTGTCCATAGGGTAGAAGGCGCTTTTATTGCAAGAATATCAGCCTCTGGGGAGAACGTTAACTCGGCAAACACTTGAATGTCGAGTAGGGAGAAAGATATTACGTGAGTTTATTCCCTTGTATCTTAAAAGGTTAAAGATGATTGTTTTGAAGCCTCCGCAGTGCTGGAAACTTCCGCGTTACACTTTCCGTATTCTCCTTTACTTTGGCTTTGTGCTCGATGCAGTAACGTTACAGATTTGATATTATACATATTTGAATGATAATACACTGTTACATAACAGGTTTTATATCCTTTCATATTTTCAGTTACACTCATGTATTTCAAAAATGTTTATAATATTAGCACATAGTGTATCTTTTATTTAAATGTAACATAAGTTTTATCGAATAATAAATAGGCTAAGTAATGATCCTTTGCTCTATCCAAAAATGACGGTTTTTGTAGATGTTTCGGATAGAATAGTATGCACTCTTTTACATAATAAAGTTTATTATTCTTTAAATTTGTTTGCAATTCCAAAAAAAATTATTATTGTATCGCAAAATAACAACATGAATTCAGTAAATGGATTATAATTGTCACGTTGTTATCTGTTTAGTAGTTAAAATGAAGCTTAAATATTTAATTTAAGCATATTCATCACTATAACTTCAAAATAAGTCATCTCGTGCATTTATAAATGGTGAGTTTAAAATACGATAAGATAGTATCATAAAATTGTATATACAAATATTTTCCAATAAATTCTTCAGGTGAATTTATAACTATATACAATTAGTCTTTGGTGGCTTGCATTTGCACATCAGTGATGTAACTGATAAAATTAATCACACAGTATATAATTTAAGAAACCTTTTCTGAATTAATTTTATACTCAAAGGAAGTATTTAGTATAAATTACGTTCTTAAAATGTATTATTATTAATTTTTTTATAATTTAATTTTGAAAAAGTTAGTGTTTCAAGAATTAGACCTATAATCTTTATTAGGTATCAAAAGACACAATGGACCCTGAAAGAAGTTAAAGACTAAATTGTGTAGAGATCACTGGCTACAATATTTACAACAGAACAAGCGTGTGTTAAAAGGGCAAATATATATAGGCCTATCTGTGCAGTCAGGTGTAAATGACCAAAACTATGCCACTGCACAGAACAAAGCACACCTACAACACGTCACACGCACCTGTGAAGGCGAAAGAGATCCATTCCGGCATTTCCTGTGGCATCGCGGTGCGTCAACTGAACCAAAAATAAAAGTTTAGGTAGGTGGAGGGGAGAAGTGCAAATGTATGCGGCCCTAAGTTTTAGTTTGAATCTCGACAGCCTATGCGTTATTTGAGCCCCTCACTCTGGATTTATACAGCACAGAGGACATTTATCTGAAAGGAAGCATGATTTGAAAAGAAATTCTGATCTGCCTTTTTCTTTAGATTTAATCTTTATACAATTGAGCCGGTTCTAAGTCTTGAGCCCAGTTCTCCCCGGCTCATGTATATGATTATTTATATAGTATTGTAAGTTTTGTTCGTTGTGGCTGCAGATAACACTGACTGTGCTGTTTGAGAGCGCTCTGCACATCCTCTTCAGAGTGACAATGAACTTCTAAATTCTTGCATGTTAGTGGAAACGTGTAATACAATTTTGCATTTTTTAAATTATATTTGTTATTTCTTTTTTAATTCTCCACTAACATGCTGGCTTAAGTTGCTGTTTCGCACTGACGAGGTCCAGGAGAGGAACTCTTGCCTTCTGCTGCTCTCTCATCATGGATGGTCAAAGACGGTTTCCAGGGCATTCCTGCTCTGCTGGAAAGCTGGCCTCCATGATGAGCTGAACACCACTAGTCAAAATCTGTGATAGCCTGCTTTTTGTGATTTATTAATTTTTTTTAAATATAGTTATTTTTTATTGTTGCCAGTTATATTTTGTTATTTAGTTTTAAGTTTAGTTTAAGTTCTATTTAGTCTTATTTCTTGGTTTTCATTAGGAACCCGTCCTTAGCCAAAGTATACCGAGTGGAATTGGCAATTATTGTTTTAAGTTATGGCTGTTCCTAATTGCTTATTTATCTAGTTGCACCTGAGACATACACGACAAATTTTGAGTTAACTGTAGTAATATTTGTTTTTTTCATTTTCTGGCCAATTTCGTTATTTCGACAGAGAGGTTCTTATCTTGGTTAAAGAAGTTTTTTTTCCTACTCCGTGTTGGTGTAGAATATCTAAAGTAAGATTAGTAAATGAATCTGAGCACGCTATCCACGGTGTTTTAGTTTCCTTTAATTCTGACCCGTCATCCAGTTCGCCACCATGGGGGCTCGCCTCTAATTGTCTACTTTGGGCGTGAGAATGGGGATGTGCGGTTTTACAATGCTCGTGTTCATTGTGAGAATCGTGAAATCTCGGTTGTTATTGTGACGGACTGTTGCCAAGTATTATCACGCGTACTCTATTTCCGATTCGAACATTACAAATAACGTAATCCAATGTTATTACAGATCATAAGAAAAGCGATTATTAATAAGTTAATGCCTCTAATGGATAAATTAAATATAGCAATGCAACAATACTCGTAATTCAGTGCTAATTAGGAAGTACACGTTTCATGTTTTTTTAACAGTAATAACAAAATTATTTTTACTTATAGGTAGCCTACACTGCTTAAAGCGTAAACTAAAAAATAATGTATATCCAATTATTTTGTAATATCATTTAATTTCTGGGAATCTATTAACAAAATATTTTATTTATTGTGATAAAGTACAAACATTTACAGTTTGACGTTTTGCACTCTATATTTTAGTATTGGAATTTTCAGAACTCCTGGTTATTTTTATTGAGCTAAGGCGGAGGTCAGTCCCCGGGCTGCAGTAGAGAACCGCTCTCAGACTACGCTGCCCCAGGGAGCTACTAAGACGTGGCTTTCTTTTGTCTTGACTTCAGTATTATTTATGGTTACCTTTTCAGATTTGGTGTGAACAATAATCAATATAAACACACTATGTTGAAATTCGTAATGTCGTACTTCCTTATACCAAAATAAACATACATAGTCTACTCTTAAAATAATATAAAATAACAACTTTTATTGCATTATTTCTCTTACGAATTATTTTATAACAAACACCAGACTATAATTTTATTGTCTACAAGTTTTATTGTTTGACCCTTCATTATAATTGGCATATGGTTTAAATGGGTAATTTTAGTTTGATATTTAATTCAATTTTGAGTATGTTTAGAGGAATATGTACAAATTAAATTACAATTAATAATGTAATACATTTTCCAATATTAATTTATATTAGCCTATTTTCAAAATATATACTAATATTTTAAAATATGTGATTAATATTAGTTTATTTTAATGTTATTCTGCTTTTACAAAATATTACCCTGTAAATATGTTTCATAGTTATTGTCTATTATCATTATGTACTGCAGTCGGTAAGGTAGGTACTGTGTCATAATATTTAATTTGTATTACTGCAACTATGAGCGACTATTTTATATGTTTAGGTGTTATTTTTTTAACTTGATATACTTAAAAAAAAACTAGGGTTTGTTGTATATATCCCAATGCACCATTTTCGATGATTTCAATGTGCAGTAAAATCTATTCTCCATCTCTTCTAGATCATCCTGGACCGTAACGGGTGAGTAGCACATGCACAGTAATGTTGTTTTGATATCGTCAAAGTTATAATATATTCACCTAAATAATGAAAATTAATATAATGAGTACACTAAATAAGTATTGAAAAAGTAATATTCGAAGAGTTTTGTTGAATTCAGTGAATTGTATAATGCTTTATAATATATAAAATTATTTTGTATTACAGTAATATCCAATTTCACTACTTAAAATAATTTATTTTGGAATTTGTGTGCTCGGTGCAAAAATAAAAAAATGTCACTGAATTGTAACTAGAACCCCAATGTTACATCGGGTGGTTATCTCCCTTTGGCCGACTGACATGACGTGATGGTCTGTTTATTTAGGAGAGAGCGCCTGGCGGTGAGATTTAGCATGATATAACCTAGTCAGAGGGTCACCTTTTATCTTGCACCAAGGGGGGGAGGGGTATCTCCCCCCCTTGTCCCCTATTTTGGATGTGGTAAAACCCGTTATGTGTCATACTCAGATGGAAACCCTTTTCATGGAACTCCCCCAATACCAATGACTGTAGTGAGGTAATAGCGATGACTCTGAAGCAAAAGCGAAGTCGGTAATTTGCCATAGTTTCATATAAACCCTTTGTTATACAGCTATTCTGGACCCTTCCCATAAGATCTGTCTTTTTATTTTTCCCAATCTCAAAATAAATAACCTTAGAATATATTTATTCATAATTGTAGTCAAGGAACAATTATACGGGACTATATTGCACTACAAGATCGTGAGGTGTGTATAATCGTGAGCAGTAGGGTTCAGTCCCAAGGCGGCTATATCTGGAGACCTAATCTGACCTGAGGTTACTCAAGGGACCTGTTGTCTTGGGAACGTGAACCCTACTGCGCGCTGTTGTTATACACGACCTGACAAGGGCAGCCAATTTTATGAGAATTAGAAATGGTGAACAGGAAAAGAAGTTTATATAAGCGTAAGACTAAAAAAGAATGGAAAATTAAGCATTCAGTTTAATGATACATTTCCATTAAATATAATACATTATATTGAACAACGATAACAATATTATTTGTTCTCATGGTTTATGAATTTTTTAATTAAATTAAACGTTTTGCTTCCATTAAAATATTATGGTATACACTTAATTAATGCTGTAATTTGGATTGCATTATAGCACGTAAAAATACATATATATAATTACTTTCAATGTTCATGGAAAACGGACTATTTTTACTCTATACACTACTCTGGCGTTTTTACTGCTACTAATTTTAACAGCCTAGACACATTTTTTTAGTTTTAGCAACTTTTAAGGACTAAAAATAATAATATCATATTTCATTGTAAAGGGTAAATTTCAACCCTAGACATATGTAGGTGATCTATAAAATATATTCCACTCTATATTACTGAAGAAATTGCTATATATTTGAATTGATCCATTGTTTTTGTCTACGCAAACAATGTTATTAAAATCACATCAACTATGGATAAACTATCGTGAAAGGGAGTAAGGGCAGCAAATATTGTAGAGAGCTACTAATGAGGACATTTATATTCAAGTGACGTGTCTTCGCTCGCTCATTCATGAAAGTAAAGAAAGTTCATTCATGGATGCTTGTTTCAATGAAATGTTAAGACAGTTTTACAAGAAGCTTGAATAAACCAAAGTACTGCAGTACTTTCATCCAATAAGTGGTATTTTCACAGAAACGTGTTTAATTTATTCCGTTCCTCAATTGAATTAACTTATTTCGAGCGTTATTATTAAATCAGTACTATTTTTTTTCAAAAGTTAGCAATACCAATTTTATTTTATAAAATGGCTATTATTAAACTATTCTACTTGGCAGTATACAGTGAGTGCGTGCGCGCGCGCTTATAAAGCCCTGCTCATACAGAATATGGAAACATCTACACTCTCTTTTGATCATTCTGTCGTAAGTTTTGTGGCTTTAAATATCATATCCTCCTAGCGACCAATATAGTTTCTCCTTCGTCTGGTGTAACACAAGAGTCACCTTTCCGTTTGTTTTCTTTTTAGAAATAGTTTTTTAACCAAGCGCTAAACATGTGTGTTTTCGATACATTAAAAACTAAGAGAGACGAAGATATATTTAATAGTGTGAAATATGTGTAATTAAAATTATGTTATATGTAGGAATCATTTAATTTGTTTCTGTTTTATCATGTAACATCCCTTTTAATACTGAACTATTTAAACAAGGGTAAAAATTGTAATATACCTCACAACATGTTTTAATATAATACGTAAATATTCTCGGAATTACCTAGATAATTTATTCCATGAACATAAAATGTGAATCATGCCTGATAATTTCACATTGGATAAGATATATTTTACAGGAATATTACCTTTGTATTTGCACTTGGATTCAGGCCAGCATATATCAAAGCATTGGAGTATAATTGTAATGTTTCAGGGAAAAGAAGAAATCAATAAAGCATTAATTGATTTGAAACTAAAAAATGTTATTGATCTCACATAAAATTAAATACAACAAATTTAGCCACCAAGGTAGTAAAAAACACATGAAAAATTGATTTTTAATTATTTATTTTAACTTAACCTTATTTTGTACCTGAAGATGGAATCAATGATTCCGAAATGTACATCGTACGAAAAATAAAAGTTTAAAAGTGATAAAAGTTTATTAATATTATGTTATTATTATAAAACACTTTTAGAGGCTACATCTCTAACATGTTAAAGTAAATTATAATGTAATATAGGTGCTACATTAATACTATTAGGAATAGTTACTGTATCTGCCAAATTGTATAAATCAAATTTCATGTTAATATCTTTAACATTCTGAAATCCTAGCGTTGAAAACCCAACCAACAGATAATATGAATTATGAAAAATACTATAATAGTTTAATCTAAAAAAAAATCCTTGATTTGTAAGTATTAACTAGATCTAAGAAGACTAAGCGTAGTCAATAATAATAATAACTTTCAAAACAATAACACAATAATAACTTTCACCATGAATAAATTTTGTGGTTGAAACATTAAACCCGTCCAAGATGATCCTACATTTTCACGTACTCCCCTGTGGTGTGTCTGTATTAAGCAAAACATGATCCATCTCCTACTTTTAAATAAATATTCAGTAGATGATCCATAACTAATGGTAATTTCATTATTCCATCCTTTAGATGGATAAGTGTATACAAACATCGCTTTACTTCATTCTACTTTATATATCCCCCCCCACCCCCCCCCCCCCCCACCCCCCCCCCCCCCCACCCCCCCCCCCCCCCACCCCCCCCCCCCCCCACCCCCCCCCCCCCCCACCCCCCCCCCAAAAAACGTTGCATAGCTTTTTAAGGGGAGCACTAATGTATTATTTCCATGGTAACTGTGAATATTTTGTGCACAGTTCTTTCAGTAACTACTGGAGATATTTGAGCCAAATTTTTACCATATATTTCTTTACATATGAAAGTACACTTTAACACAAGGATTTAAAAATTAAAGCCCACTAATAAAAATTTAATTAAATTTTTAAAATTTACTTATATTTTTCTTAAATATAACGTGTTGTTTTATTTGATAAATTTAAAACAAAAAAGAGATAATGCTATTTTCCTGTGTTAAAGTGTGCTTTAGTATGTTAGGAATAAAGTGGGTAAAAATTTGGTTCAATTATATGCAGTAGTTCCTGAGAAAACTGTGCACCAAGTTGTAAAAACATAGTTTTCGGAAAAACTGAGATAAAAGAGAAGAAAACACAAAATATTTATTTTACAGTACCTTTGGCATCCTAAAACAGGCCAGCTCCATAGCTTGGATCATCAGGATCTTCTTCAGTGTCCTCCAACCTTCTCTTGATCTGTCTTTTCTTCTGCCTTGCTTGTTTTTTCATTTCAGGACGAGTTCCGTTTAGAAGCTTGTATTCGGAGTTCATCCATTTTCTTCATGCTGTTTGATGGTGTGTTTTCCCTATGTCCATGCCTAGCTTACTTATGACTTTGCACTTAGTGATGTTTCCATCGTTGAAAGATGACACAGCATCATAAACTCCAAAATGTAGAGTTTTCAGTCCGACAAACCCGGTTTTCGGCAACCTCGAACCAAATCACAGCGTTCACGCTTTCATTCGGGTTCTGGGTCTTCCCGTGCAGACATTTCTTCAACAACTCTTTATCTGTTAGGCTTTTAAACACAGGTTTGATAAACTCCATAATGCAGGTTGGTACACTATTCTTATGGGAATAAGTTTTATTTCCTATAATAGACTTTTTGGTAGCCGCACCAACTAGTTTCACTCTTAGGGCATAGTCCATGGTGTGGGTCATCATCAGTAGACAGCTTGTGATAGTACATGGCCCAAATGTCCTTTTACCATATTCTGTACATTTTCCAGTGTTTCTCCTTATGGCTAGGCCATAATAGGTCTGAAATCTGTCAATGACAGCATTAGATAGCCTATTTTTTGCCACCCAAACCTTTACCGTCACTAAGTTTTAAATGTTTGTTTTCATTTTTTCATTTTTCTTAATCTAGTACCCATCCTTTTCTGTACATGTCCCAGACATTCTAATTTGCTGATTTCACAGTCTGGGCCATTAGGGATTCATTTCTTTCACGGCAGCAAACCCCTTAGAATCCCCATCTCACAAGGTTACTCAGTATAACGTACGTTATACGCACTTTTTGGACCGATTTAAAAATTTCTACTGCCCCCTGCACCTCCATCTCTCCACTGGAAGCCTTTATAGTTTGCAGTGCATTGATGGCTATGCTGTTCTTTGTTGGGGCATTTTACAATATTTGGACAGTATTGAACAGTCCAATTACCTTGCCAGTGTCAAAGCTGGTGGCAGTAAACAACTCCATTGAGAGATGTGTGGCCTTTCTTTTTGCCATGTCCCGTCGAGAGCCACTGCCAAGTCTCGAATCCCATTATTTACAACTACAGCTTCCCTCCACTGCATCTTTCATGCTCTGAAAACAAATATCTTCTGCTACTGAGCCCAAAACATCGTTATAAGACTCAAAATGTGTGGGCGGAGGGGGCAAATTCATTATTCCAAGTAGAGTTTTGCGCAGATTTATGACCTTTGCCAATGGAGCGACAGGCCATACACCAATCGAACATTACTCTCATACAGCTTGGAATTGTTCAGCTTTTTTGGATGAATTTGAAATCATGCTTGTTTGTAACAATTTTTACAAAAATATTTCAAGGTTTGAGGCCAAACCAATGCTACTAACTAATCGTACTTCGATCCCCGATTCGCCACAAAGCGAACAATCCACAGACTGAGCTAAAGCGTCACACAATATAAGATAAATCTAAAAACTATATTTAACACTATTTACATTAGAAATCACTGTACATGCTATATACATCATCCAGATCCACCAATCTTCTTTTCAGAAGTACTTTGTTTTGGTTCGAGTTTCATCAACAACCTGTAACTGAGATGTGCTAGGCCTAGGACTATCCAATGTGTTAGGCCTACTTTGAATTAGGTTTGTCACTTGGTTGAGGAGGTAAAAGGTAAGTTAGCTTTAGGAATAACTACATTTCTTCTTTTTTTTTTTTGAACACAGTATTAGGTCTTTCTTGGTCTCCTTGCCTATAAATTGAACCATAAAAAACACAAAACAAACCACTGAAAAAAGAAACCACAATAACAATGTTTTGACTGAAATGTAAACAAACAATACAGCAATTAAAGCCCACTACACAGTTCTCACTATTACAGATGACACTAGTAACAGGTTAGCCAACAGCAGAAACTGAAATTCATTAGAGTTTGTAAATGAGTTGCAGTACTATAAGTAACGCACAATAAACAATGTTGCTTGTCGTTTTGCGTGTCACATCATATCTTTAACAATTATTTATGTGCATTTCCAAACGTCTTTTCATCATGTGTTATATATCAAAATGTCCGCAATAAGTCCGTATTTCATAAAAAAAAATTTAAAAAATAAAAGTCAAAATTTTTAGTTTTTTACCCTCGTGCTCCCCTTAAGGCGAATATTGAGTTTGATCACAAAAAGTACGTGCTTCGTCGGGATTCGAACCCGTAACCCTCACTTGAGGGGTGAGTGCGCTACCACTGTACTACAGAGTTCTTACTTTTTTACGCTTAAGTTGTATTGTATTTGGTCTTTTCGATCTAATATACTTTAAAATAAACAAACTAACAAAATGACCAGGTGTAGGCGTTACAAAATATTCCTATATAACAACATATGATATCTCACAAACAAAGGAACTTACGTGACAGAGTTGTTTGTCTAGCAACAATGAGTTATTGAGAGATGGGAATATTCGAGAATGATATTGTTGCCTCAGTCAATAAATTCTGAAGCATTATTGTGATGTTAAAATTTATCAACATAACAACAGTCGTCTTAAAATACGGAATGTATCAGAGATGGGAATAGTCGAGAATGAGTATTGTTGCCTCAGGTCAATAAATTCTGAATCATTATTGTTGTTAAAAATTTACCAATATAACAAAAGTCGTCTTAAGACACGGGAATGTAACAGAGATGGGAATAGTCGAGAATGAGTATTGCTGCTTCAGGACATTAAATTCTTAAGAATAATTAATGTTAAAAATATACCAACATAACAAAATTCGCCTCAGTACATGAGAAGGTATGTAACGGAAGATGTGAGTTGTGATGTACGACTCATTTTTGTCTGGCAAGAATAAGTTCTTGACCATTGTTAATGTTAAACATGTACGAACATAGCAACAAGTTCTCTTAGAAACCTATGCGGATAAAACACGGGAAGTGGTGTGTATTATCTAGAATATTCAACTGTCTCTTTCTTAGCACTTGTAATACTATAATATTATTGGATGCTACCTCTATCTTTTAATTAATATAATTGTAATCAAAGTAGGTTTTTATTATTTAAGTTGGCAGTAAGCTGTGTATATTTAGGTAGGAATAAAATATTGGAAAAAAGCCCATGAGTTAACAAACCCTAATGTTTGAAATTGTTGTTTATATTTACTTAGTGAAGTAGAGGTTTTAAAACATTAGTATATTTATAATTAGTAAAATTAATATATTTTGGCCTGTACATTTTTGATCCATTTTAAAATCAAAGGCGATAGTTTAATCACACTGTTATGTCTCAGTTTACTTGTATCAATAAAAATTTTGTTGTATTAAGTAAAATAAAATATTTCCTAAAATCATTGTTTTAGTATTACTAGATTCACGATGTACCTCCATTAAATTAACTCAATTATTGGTTTATAAGTATTATTGTATTACATGGAAAACAATTTGTTATTTACTGGATTGGTATTATTAGATGAATATTTAAAAATATTGAATATATAAAACTATCCAGAACCATTGAAAATAGACTAGAGCAATTCTAGTTTTATAAACCAAATTGTATGTGGCAAGGGAGGGTTTCCAGGTTGACTGTACGTACGGATTATCTTTTGCTGTAAGACACACCACAAGACCCGCAGCACGAGATGGGCTCACTAACCAAATTAGCCAAGTTCTAGACGCATACTAATTAGCCAAAACTCTGAACAGCCAACTTGGGAGAGGTTTGGCTTGCGTGGCTAGTTACCACAGTCAGTCATTCTACAAACATTAGCTGTCATTCCAGATAAAAAACGTACGCTCAAGTATAATAATAAACATATTATAAAAATTTACTTTTCTTAAGATAAAACTCCAATGTGAACTTTGTGTGTTTCTATTCAAAAGGACAATAATGCTACGTGTTTACAGTTAAATAAAGTCAGTGGGAAAAAAATAGATTATAATTTAATTATTAACCACAATTTGTTGCTGCTATAGCCGTTAGAATTATGGACACTCCATTCAATAATACTCGTTTACTCTCTGGCGCACCTATACTTAAAACTAAAAACATTGAAGATAAATTTCCTCAGAGTAATTTAGATTATAAAATAAAGGAGTTGCCTGCGAATTTTCTCGCAATTCTGAAATTTTAACCCTCCAAGTGTTGTTCATCAAAATCTTGATGGTTATTTTCCATCCTTTAATGTTGTTCGTCAAAGCTTCGACGATCAAACATTCCCTTGCGTAATCACTCATTACAGTATATTCCGGCAACGTATCGATTCGATTCATGCACCATTGGATTCGGGAAATAAAAGCCTAAGGAATACTATAGTTTTATTCCTCTTTATATTGTAGTTGCAACGTACCAAGTTGGTAGTTTGGAACGTAAAAGAAGATGATGCAATTCATTGTGACCGCCATGTCGTCGCTGCCGTTCACATTTCTTTCTGTGACGAGTCGTGTTTGTTACTAAGTTTTAGTAGTTTTATTTGTGTTTTAGTGTTGTGTTTAGTGTGTGGTGAGTTGTTAAATATTGCAGTAGTGCAAATAAATATATTTTAGAATAAATAAATTTCTTTTTACTGAAATATGTTTGATGAATTATCGAATCTGTGTAGGCTATTGCAAAATGACTTGGCTAAAATTCATTTCAAGTAGTTTGTTATTGTTTTTTTTTCACTCACTAAACGTTATTTTAGGCACTCTTTTAGTTCTGAAATAACAATTTTCACAACCAAATATATATTTACCGTAATTTCTTTGGTTATGTATGATAACTGTTTGGACCATTCCAGGGTCATTGTTAGTCGCGTAGGCTATATACTGTTATTTTAGTAATACATGTAGTTGTGGAATCAAAATATATGTAATATATTTAGACACAGTTTATGGTTTTTCTAAAACTACATACAATTTCCCATCAGATGTAAAACCATCTATATATATAAAAATGAATGTTTGTATGTTTGTCCTTTATGGAATCGTGAACTATTGGACCGATCATGATGAAAATTTGTACGTACATGTATTTTTCCACGGAGAAGGTTTATAACCTATGCCCATCCCTTTCCCGATTCAGGATTCCGCCCCACTGGTTACAGAAATACCCATAAGAAATGCATTGCAGCAAACATATGTTAACGTCTTTTCAAAAATTTTTAATCAGCTGTTCTTTGTAAACATATATTACACTTATAGTTTTAAAGCATAGAGTAAGCTTAAGAGAAACGACAAATTTTGTTTAAACTGTTTTTGCAATCACTGTTTAAACATAGACTTTACTATCCAGATAATACAATTCAAATTTGACGTAAAAATTCACCTTTAACTGCAATATTTATTTAATATAAACCATGCTCATGCTTGATCAGAAGAGTAATGCAGATATCATAATTACTATCTTACGTTGGCTAAAAATATAAAGAATGTTATAAAATCAACCTTAGTTGTTTTTTTTTTTGACAGAAGTATGGTTCTCAAAACTCCGTGTGTACATATTCTCTCGATCGAGTCAACAAAGCAAGCTCAATCGTGGCATCGGAGATATAACTAATTTAATCTAAAATTTATTATAGTAAAAAAAAAAATTTACTAAGTAATATAAGGACTTCGGTTCTTAAGATTTGCGTGCGAAGCCGTGGGTAACAGCTAGATAGAGGCAGGAATATGGTACATACCTTCATAATACGCCCAAGAGGCTCACGATGGAACGACTATCAATTATCTCAGCAATGTTTAGAATGTGATAGAAAAAGAATAAGTGAATATAGTGTACTGTTTTCAACGGGAAATTGCGTGCGAAGCCGCGGGCAACTTTTGCAAAAAAATTATTGAAATGCGCAGCAAAGCGCGCCGGTCCCGCTAGTAGATTTATAAATTTGGATATAATACAAGCTTTGAAAAACATTTTATACTTTGCTGTTTGAAAATTTTCCGTAAAGGTTTTGAGTAATGACAAAATGAAACTTTTTTCGACTCTTAAAAAAAAAAAGTTATGGAATTTATTTTACTGCTGCTGTACAGTTTACTTCATTCTGAGTATTCATGTATTCAA
The DNA here is from genome assembly GCF_021130785.1 of Homalodisca vitripennis. Lineage (NCBI taxonomy): Eukaryota > Metazoa > Arthropoda > Insecta > Hemiptera > Cicadellidae > Homalodisca > Homalodisca vitripennis. The sequence continues at coordinate 13,552,403 of NC_060211.1, forward strand.
GTAAAACTGTATTAGTAAAATTTTTATTAGCAAACTCTTACATATACACCCTTTTTTCACAATTTATGCGCATCGCTGCTTTTTGTTATATAGCGTTATTATAGTTTAATAAATTTGTATAATGCTTATGTTTTTCTGAAACTAGAATAAATTTGACACAAAATAGCTATCTCACTTTTATAGTTTCCTTACTATAACTTGGTTTGCTAGGTATGGTCCCCCCCAAATAAAAAAAAATGTAAATTTTGAATTTCAAGGGGAAAAAATTTTAGTAAAAATTTTAGTAAAAATGTTTTTTAAGGCCAACTTTAAATACTAATATTATTATATGTTTAATTCTGAACACAAAAATATATATTTCTATATATGTATTACTTTTAATTTATATTTTAACCCTTGTCACTTGGAGGGTTAATAAGGCAAGTATTTTACACATTTATATAAGAGTATAATCAAGTTCACTCGGAAAAATAAAGTACGAGATAAAATACTTCAGTGTGATATTTTAAATTGAGATTTGAAATAAAAAGTGGGTTTTAAATTACTTTTCGAGGAATTCAATGTAACTTCATAAATATTACAACGCAGACACTGCAAATACTCTATGAAACCATACAAAATTAGACTCAGTCGACGAGAAATACTCCTCTACTTTTGATTTATAAATTTTCTATCGTTTCAGAATTGCTAGGTAGATGTAATATTATGTTCAGCTTTTTTAATTATGTCTCTGTAAACTTGGTGGATTAATTTAGTCACTTCTATCTAATATTCGAATGTTTAAGGTTATTTAATCTCTATCCCGTTATGTACAGAGTGTTCCAGACCTCTCTACCAATATGTCCAGGTATTATTCCTGGACCAAAGACAAACCATAATTTGATATTAACAATTATGTGTTATTAGTATTTAGGCAGCCGCTATTTAGAAAGTAATGGTTAAAATAAACAGCAATTTAGTCTGTAATTAGGGAGTTATGTTATATATATATGTACTAAATTTAGAAACTCATAAGAGCAAACCCTTCTCACATAAAAAATACTTCAGTAAAAATAAAAAATTTTGTCTATTCAGGTAATAATTAAACTCTCCCTCCCCTCTCCCGCCCAACACCTCTATCCATCTCTCTCTCACTCTCTCTCTCCCAATTTTTGGAAAAATAAAAATATTAAATACAGATTACTAATAAAAAATTACAACTGTGTCCTCTAAATTAAATGTCATTTTAACTATGACCTTTTGGTATTGTAATTACCCTTATTCGTTCCCGTCCTTAATCCTCGCCCTTTCTAATAGAAACCCTGTTTGCCAGGGTTCGGATTCCCCTATTGCATTGGCCTTAGTATTTTCCGCCTTCCGCTGTTACCGACGTCCCGTTGTTCCTAGGCTATCTTATTTCAGCGTCTCCTCCCATGGCCCTACGTCTAGCTCTACACCCTTCGTTTTCTTTCCGCCAATAAATCCTTATTTCCGCTACACCTAAAACATATCCTCTACTCCCATCCTATCCGTAAACAACCAGCGTCGTCCTAGTTTCCCCTGCATCGTGTCCTAGTTCCACTTACCTCTTTTACCCTGATCTTTGCTCGCACTCTAGCGGTTATCCATTTTTTCACTTACCATTATATATTTCCTGTCCTCGTGTCCTACTAATCCACTTTGGGCGTCGTCTTCTCGTAGTCGACGTTGTCCTATATACACATCCTCTTACAAATGCTTAGTCCTTCGCTTTCTGACATTACAATCAGCCCTGTCCTATTTTCCCAGGTTCAGTCTGGCCCCTCCGTCATTTGACCCTACCCCGCGCCGCCGATGAAACTTCCCGTTACCATATCACCTTCCGCTTCTTTCCCCATAAACCTTAACCTGTCCTAAACATCCCTACACGCCCACCTAATTCCTACATCCCATAAGTCCTGCAGCGCCGCTTTACACAAGAAGGCACATTTTTACCTATGCCGACGGACCCTTAACGATCCCATCTCAGCAATGAAGAATACGTTCCAGTTTTCAGAAACAGCAGCATCGCCATTTCAAACAGGTTGGAACAAGCAGACCATATAGCCCTACAGAGAGATGTTGCCGGCACCGCAGCTAGGAGCAAACTGACAATATTGGGGGTTCTGCGCATGCGTTAACCTGGCTGCTATATAAGGGAGATCATCACAGGCAAAGCTCTCATTCGTTCCAGGGAGTTCAAAAAAGGTACAGCTCATTCGTTCCTGGGATACCACCACAGGAAGCTCACAGTTCCTCAGAGACCGACCACGCTTCGCGACTCTCAGGTAAGAAAATCGCCCTGCGCTAGAGAAATCCAAGCGTCTCTTCGTCTTTCCCCGCTAGAGCAATCCAATCAGAAAATTTCGTCCTGCGCTAGAGATATCCAAGCGCCTTTATATCCCCTCGCCCACTAGAGCGATCCAAGAGGAACCTTTCGCCCTGTGCTAGAGAAATAAAAGCGCCTCATCGTCTTTCCCCGCTAGATCAATCCAAGCGGAACCTTTCGTCCTGCGCTAGAGAAATCCGAGTGTCTCTATCCCCTCGCCCGCTGGAGCAATCCAAGCGGAACCTTTCGCACTGTGCGAGAGCAATCTGACGTCTCTTTCTCTTGTCCCCGCTAGTGAATTCCGAGCGGAAACTTATTTACTTTTGCTACAATCTTTCCCAACGCTTTTGTTTCCAAATTACTATTGTCCATACTCCTCCTCATACCCTACTTAGAGCCTGGGCTGTGATGAACCGAGGGTTCTTATTAAGTCCACTTAGGTTGGCTCTGCTCTCAATTTGAGCCTTTGGTTTCACTATTGTAACTACCCTCTCTCGACCCCTGGTATACTTTACCCCATTTCACGACTGAGACTTTCTGGGGCAGTTACGATACGGTCAGTAGCGATATGGCAACACTGCCTCAAGTGTCATCGGGCTATTTCTGTACGGGCTGCTCTGGCAAGAATAATGGTTAGTTGAAAAGCAACCAATATACTTGTAATAATACATGTTAGATGCAAGCATGCATACTTTACTCATAATTAAATGTCATTTTAATTATGAACTTTTGGTATTTTACTAAAAGAAAGAAAGTAGTTTCAATATGTCAATAATATTTCGTAATTAATTACCGAGTAGGTTGACATTATCATATTATTATTCGCTGAGAGCGTGGGACTGAATATTAATTACTATGATTGATGAACTAGCTCAACAATGAGAACCAATTAATATATGGATTAATTTTACTCAATGTGTGTCTATGAAAGAATGCCTGGAACGTTTAGAATACGTTTTTAATATATTTTTAGGTATTCTTCTAAGCTCTCTTATGACAGACAAAATAGGGATGAGAGTGAACTGATGAAAATTTATAAACCATATTCTTTTGTAATAATTTTATAGAATGGTAAATTGAAAAGTAACGTTTGTTAGGAAATACGTTGACTCGGGATAAAATTAATGCAGGGTGTTACCTATATTGTAAATAGACTACCGAAAAATGAACGATAACTACCATTGATAATTTTTTAATCATTGATAATAAAATAATCATTTAATAAGATATTTTTATTATAATATAATAAAAATGTTGATATAATATAATATGCTGATGTTGAAAATACAAATGAATGTCACCAATTGGTTGACATCTGCGTCGTTTTCACTTGCAGACTTTTCTCCAAAACATTTCCTGCCGATTGTCTCTACAAGGTTTTCTCTAGTATATGGACATATTTTGAGGTAGTCTGCCAACTAGTTCAAATAAGTTTTAATTACTTGAAAAATTATACTGGATTGTCGACATATTATGTGAAATATTATTGTAAACACGATTATTGGCAAATTATAATTGGTAGGTACATGTATAAACAAACAACCTGATGTGAACGGAAATGTTAAACCTATAAAAATTAATTATAATATTAAAGAAGATTGTTTGTATAAAGAAGAACTATCCAAGTATTTTTATGTATAATTATCAAAGAATAAATCGAAAACAAACTATAATTATGACAAAAATATTTAGATTTTAAGAACAGAAGTAATAATCTCCTTAATCAGATATGAACTCTTGTAGCTTATAAGTAGGGAAATATAATATTAATAATTAGGTTATACATTTATTTGCTTATTGCAAAATTTGTCCATTAACAACATCTAATGAATCTGGGCCTACTTGTGCATGGATTGATAGATATCAAAGACAGTCCTTGTGGGAAATTTAGCTCCGCAACCTCACGGTTTGAGCACATTCATACAGATCTGATCAGACTCCATTACCTGTCTGATAAATTATTTAAAAAAAAATTAGTGAATTAAATTACAAGTGGAAAAAGTCTGCTGTCGTTGAAGTGTATTGAGAGGAAAATGGGGTTAATTAATGTAGAGAATTAGAAGAAAAGAATAAGTGGTCTTTGTTAAAATGTTTTATATACATTTAATACATTACATGTTGGAAAGCAGGCGTTTCATACCTTTCATGTTATAGTAGAAGAAGGTGAATGTGCTCAGTCGTATTTTCATTTGGAACAAGAAAGTGAGCATCGCACTCAGCCCTAAGAAAATTTTTGCGTTTTCTTTCGAAATGTAGGGATATTAACAGTAGATAAATAAACATACAGAGGACGCCTCCTGTCCAGATCCCATGCAGAAGGGTAGCAGGTTGTTTACTAGGTGTTGGGGGGTAGGTTAGGTATGTTCCAGCTTCTTGCCGTCAAAGAGTTACGGGACAGTGCTCCCTCATGTTTAAGCTGGACGTATTCAAAACTCTTAAGTGTGTTATTGAAAAAATAAATATTCCAAATTATTTTTATAAAGGGGGCTGAAAGTTTTCCAGTATGAAAACAATACGAAGATTAAACAAAACAGTAGCTTCAAGAATCCAGTTCAAATCAATCTTATTTTATCAAATAATTAATCATTGATAATACAAATGTATTTGAATATTAGAAACGGAATAGGTACTTGACGTAACGTGGGTTGATTAAAACTGTATTAAATACAAATAATAGGTAGTACATAATGATATGCGAATGTCATATATATATATATATAAATATACATAGTGCTATGTTTATAAAATTAATACAAATATACTTTGTGTCAAATTTTGTACACGAAAATACGTAACAAGGTTTGTATTTTCTAAATATGATTAAGAGTGGTAAAAAAATGAAACGGAGAGACAGAGAGAGAGACCTGTATTTGATGAGGTCTGCTGCGTTTGACAATGGTAGTGTAGTGATTTGTACGTGACAACTCTTTATTGTCCCTTTGTTCATAAAATTCCAGCTGCCTAACAATAAATCTAGTCTTTTATAAGAATTACAAAATGGCATTAAATGTATTGATATCCACTATGGTGCGTATAACAGAGTGCATTAATTATATAACACATTAGTATTTGTGACTGTTTTCTACGATTACTGAAGGGTGAAAAAAATCCTAATTAACTGTTGTTAAATTAATAAAACAATTCCGTAAACTTTCATGATACATATTATATTTAGCCTACATGTGATAAAAATAAATTCAGGTATTCACACAATATTGGCTCAATTTACCAATTTATTGGACTTATAAAATCATTAAAACATTTAAGGGTGATTTTTGCTGTCACGCTTTTTCAATACTCTTTCTAAAAAAATATATTTTTTTCCATTAAAACAATTACCAATAATAATTTCCTAATGGATTTAGTGATATGGGAAATTGTGTAATCATAACCTTCCATGTTAAGAGTTTATATAATGTATAGTTTCGAATTAATTGTTTTATTTTTAGGAAACTAATAATCACACAACGACTAATGTTCCTGACAACTGTGTGCTCATAAGGGCTTAATTATTCTTTATTTTGGCGTATGTCTTCGCTCCCTTTACGAATGGGATGAATACACATTTCAAAACAGAAAGTCTTGAGATTTTTTGCGTTACTCTATCGATCAACGCAAAAATATCAAAGAAGGACCCAGCTGAGTTTGGTGATGACAGAGATCAGACAATTGATGGCCAAGAATCACCAGCTGCTTCCCGCTTTTATTCAAATCATTTCTCACAACACTGGTTACTTCTGAGATAACCCCTTATAACGGGTCTTTTTATGTAAAAAGATTTATCTTAAAAATGTTTTAAAATATTTCATTTTATTTTTATAAAACTGTAAAAAAATAATAAGGTGTTGACATTCAGTAGAGTTTGTCTTAAATGTTAGATTAACTTTATTATAAAAAGAGATGAAATTATTTGTTTTGGGGCATGTTTATATATCCAATTGCAGAGATTATGTATTGAATTTTGGGCCTCCCTTATAAAATGGGGTAGTTTGGGGGTAGGTTAAACTTTTTAAAAGAGAACCCGTAGCACGTGGCACCTCATTTTAAATGTATTATAAGAGTAATTCTATGGACTCTAATGATTGGTCATTGGAAAGGTTTTTAATGTTATTGTATAAAACTTTGTGGCTAATTAAAGCCTGAGTTTTTTAGTATAATAATCGCAATTTAAGTTACGTTTAAAGTTATTATTAGGCGGATGAAACATTCACTTATTAGTTATTTTGCAAACGTACGATCCCAAATCGTAAAATAAGTTCATTCAATAATCAACAACCATTAATAAAATATCATTTATTACATTTATTTTTGTGTGACCAAAGTCCAGTATGAAATTTTGGAAAAACCAATAGCTGGTTTTTCCATGTTATCTCTTATTGGTTACCAGTTAGTATGTGAGTTAAATTAGTCAGGTTAAACGTATTACATTAAAGTTTTATTTTTTATGTAATAAAACATGTATAATAATTACTTCAATACCACGCGCAACCTATGAGTTGCATGGAAACTATAGAAAAATGTATTGTATGTTATTCCTGAATAAATATGATTTGAACTTGAACTTGAAATTATTTGGTCAAATGAAGGTAAACATTGATAGAGGGTAGAGGAAATGTTCATGAATAACTAATGAGTCTCTGTTTTATGTGCCTTACAATAATTTGAAATGTGACATAAATTGAGGTGGTTATATACTGTAAAACAATTCAAGCTTTCGTTAGTAACCAAATTTCATAGAGTAACATTAGTGGCCTCTGGTTAGCGTCCTGAGATAAAAGCCTGTAAGCCCTACTATCCCTCCCCCATCCCAAGATAATAGGTTTCTAGTCAGACATTTTATTTTCCTCCTTTCGCTGACGTACGGTGATGTAAAACTAGACCCAATTAACACAACCATTGTATAACAATAATATTCTGTATAATTTAATAAAAAAGGGGTAACTTACCAGCTTAGGAGGAGTCAAGTAATATGAGAAAGATCTCTTGTCCATTGCCAATCAGATATCATCAGTAATCTTCAACAACGTTCTAGTTGCACTGTGATTATATCTGCAACCAAATTGAAATTTCGTTTGAATATTGTAGTTATTTAGATATAAAGAGTACTGCAAGTAGATTTCTATCTCAAGAACCACGGGACAATTCTTATTGGGCGTAGTTCAGAATGAGTATTAGGGCTTGAATTTTCTTGAATTGGTGAACCAGGACGTACTTCCAAACATCGCGAAAGCCATAAACTTTTAATGAATAATTGAGCATTCTTAATCTAATAGGCAGTTTTCTTGGTAAGGTTTCCTTCAGAGAGCGTAGGCGTTTATTATCAGATGTGTAAGAAAAAGAAAGACCGAATCTATGGTTCATCCACAATGGTTTAAAGTAGTTCAAGTATTACTCAAGTTGTTTTGAACTACTCACGTATACAAATAATGCAGCGAGATTCGACTTAAAATTTATTAAAATTGTTTCAATCTTTTAATTTAGAATTTCAAAACACTCTTATCTAAACTTCTGTCCAACAATTTTTATAATGATCAGGAAATTGAGTTTTTTTATTAATGAATTCTCCACATAATTCTTTAAATATTTTTAGTATATTATAAAAATGTATATGTCCCTTTAGAACCAATTCACATAAAAAGTCGCGGGCGAGCGCCAGTCGTTTAATAAAAAATATCCAAAATTTTATTAACTAATGGTTGCTATAAAATTTACGGGGGAATAATTGTTTCACGCGAAACTCACAGTAGGGTGGGCTGAAAAAAAAAAATTATTTTTTTTTAAAGTGCTATACCGCGGAAAACTTGCATATATACTTCATAAATAAAATGCAACTGGGAAAAAAATTATTTTTTCAATATCACGGTAGCGCAAGCGCAATGCAATTAAAATAGTTCGTTTTTTGAAAAAAACTTGGATTTTTATAATTTTTCTCCGGTGTAAAAACTTTAAATAATCAATCGCTATAGTGAAAAAACTGTATAATTTGACTTAGAAAACAGAAATACACAATGAACCAGTTAAAAAAACAATGTTTACGGTAGCGCAAACAGCTTTAAATAACGGATAATTACGCTAAAAGGCGCAGTTTACAACACTGCCGTCCTGCGACAGTTTACTCACAATGCCTTTTAATAAAAAGTTTTGTTTTAATTTATTTGTTGTTTAAAGTGTGGGGACTGCAAATTAATAATTCAAATTCCTTTTAACATAGTTTATTAGCATCAACTTAATCATAGCATTACACATTTTTCATGAAAATTGTTATTGAAAATTCAAAAAGGAATTTTGATTTGTAGGATATATTTAATCACAAGTCCATAATCATTCTTGTTTAGGAAGTTTGAAGGCTGATTTGCTTTCAAAGCATGGCATAGCTGCTCTTGACTGTAGTGTAGTTCGGATGAGCCCATCTCTTGCTTCAAAACCAACTACTTTTTGTGAAGCGATGGTTACAAGTTTGATGCATCGTTCAACCGCTTGCGTATGACAAGGAAATTTAAAGTTAGAAAGAAAAGAAAAAACTTATATATACTATAATATACACAGCCAGGCCAGTTTTAAAATAAATTTTAAGAATTACCTAATCAATTTTACATTACAAACCAGGAGGCTGAAGAAATGTAGGTAGACCCGGCAATTGATGGAATAAAACCTAAAGTTTGAGACGAAACAGGCTCTAACGTAATCCCTGCAGACGAAGAAGAACAAAGATTTATTTAATTGTTAGAGTGTCGAGGCACTCATCTAATAAAACCGTCTCAAGGTTTGTAAATTAATATCTCAATCCGTTTAGAATATATATGGGCGAATCAGAACCTATTTATGCCCTAAATTCAAGGGGGTGTTACCCATACCTTTTGCTAGGATCGTCGCAAAGATGTTTTGTTTATGTCATTGTTTTTTTAATGCACATTTTAAATGACATGCCATAAGTTAAAGGGTTGCAATATGCAAATTTAAAGTGACCACCTTCGCCCCCTTTTGAAAAATGGGGGGTATAATTTTATGCATAAAAAAGTGCAAAAAGTATTCGAATAGGTATGGTTAAGATTTTACATCGATATCTCAATCTGTTTGGAATACATCCAAGCGTGTCTAAACCTAATTTGCACAGTGTATATGATACGGATTACGAACTAAAAAAATTATTTATTTCTTTTTCCAAGCAAATGAAAAATAATAGCAAAGACTATTTCCTTATTGGCATAAGGTATATAAATGTTTTATTAGCTTTACATTCCTATATAATAGTTCTGAGAAATGATAGAAAACTGCAAATAAAACTTAAACTTAAATAAAACATTATTATTAGATTATGTTTAAATATTAAAAGCCACTTTCGTACATGAAAGTGGTATTCAAAATAATAAATATAAGGTACATTTAATGGTATTGACCTTGGCAAAAATAATATAGCGAAAGTATAGAAAAGAATAATGGACATATACTAATATACGAAAATACTTCTTTATTTGGTATAAACTCACTTAAAGAACAGTGGCCATTCAAAAAGACCTTTTTATGCTCTTTTATAATTCCTCACTTTTATATATTTCACCCAAATTAGTTAAAATATGGGACGAGAAGGTGCTCTGTTGGAGGAAAAATTGCCATTATGCAAGAGTAGCCACTTAGCCTGGGTGGCGGTTTGCCAGGTTGGTAACCAAAGCTCTTATTGTCATTCTGTCACGTAATAAATAACGGAAACAAAATTGTAGAAATCCTACAAAAGGTAATCTTCTATCGAATAACGGCCACAACATGCTCAATAGCAAAAATAAATGTAAGAACTTATTCTGCAGTCTCTGAAAGAAAACTGCATTTCATTTAATAAAAGTCCTTCTGTCTCAGTCAGAATAAGTAGTTAAATTGTGTAACAACTGAAATATTGTTAATTTATACTCATGGGATAATTCAAAACTCTAATTTTAGTTGCTCTAATTATTAGTCTCTTTTAATTGAACTATCTTGGTCTCCGATTGACAAATTTTAAAATAATTACACTCTACAGACAAATTCTTGTATCTACAATTCAGATATATTATCAGCATCTTTTAGTTTTATAGACAGCTCTTTTACCTGTTTATATAAATCGGTGGTAACATTAGAAACAAAACTGCAACTATATTTTGTGTAATTAAGCATACCACAGTCATGAGGAATTGTTTCAAAACCATTTCTTCCAACGCTAACATTGTTATAAGCCAAAGATTGGCATTATAATATGACACCATATAAAAATCTAATCTCAAAAATATACTGCTAATTTAATAGACTTTCTAAATTTAATTATGAGATAAGAAAAATAAAACATTAAATTAAATCTTATTAACTATGTACAAGATATAAATATATGAGTGACCTAGAACTGCAATATAGCATAACTCAATAGTTTGAAATGAAAATAAGTAATTACATATGACCAACGAAAATTATTATTTTATTAATGTCGAAATCTTAAATAGAGAAACACGGTTATTATACAGTAAAATTAAAAACATATACTGATCAAAGGAAAACTAAATTTTATTTTAGTTGAACAATAATAAGTCTTAGAAGTACCAGATTGGTGTTGTAGATTTTATCAGTCATTCAATGAAGTGTTTCGTTACCACTACGTATTATAATATTTTCTACCTCTATATGCAGACCCTATATTACTAAACATGTTAAGCCATTTTGATTTAGATAGAAGTGAAAATTAGAGTACATTTGAACTTCTTTAAGTAGGACGAGACCAGACGCTTCACTCGGTTACGAGCAGCACTGCTGATATTCCTGAGTACATCAATAGTAGGCCCATAACGATCTCAATAAGGTGTTAATTAGTAATAGTTTCACTCCCCGTGTGAGACTCAATCCTTCACACTTTGAAATCAAACACGACATTTGTATTAACAAAACACAATTACTAAGTACCAATCCCTGAATTTAAGTTATTCTTATGCGCTTATATAATTATATATTTTTTTTATCATATTATTTTTCAGCTGATTGGTATACAGGAGAAAGGAAATAAGTAAGATGCCCTTTCCCCCTGAACCAGGTATTGTGGAATAGACATTTCTATAGATAAGTAAACTGTGACTACCCCTTGGTATTCTTATACTGCCGGCTGGGAGGAGGAACAAAACAACGCACTTACCACCATTATAGAAGAGCCCCTACCCTGACGGCGCGCGCCTACTTCACTTGATGCCGAGCTGTCTGAGGGCCCATTCTGACTCTAGAATACAGATATGACGTATCCTTCCTAAAATAAGACTTTAACTATACGTCCATACCTAAACTACATCATTGACAGAGAATCACAAGGTATTACACATGGCTTCTAATAATATAAAAAATGTCATAATAATAGCTAGTTAGCCTACGACATTTTAGCCTGAGTACTGTTGGATTACGGTCATTAAAATTTATCGACTATATTACCCATTTAGAACTCATACTTATAATACTTCCTGACTCATCAAATTTAATGTAATTGTCCATTCAGCATGATTACCGAAGAAGAACAGGTTTAGAACATAAATATTTAGTTTTAAATATAATGTTATCTCAGCTTGGTTTTTAGTTTTGTCCTACAGGTTGTATCCGAGCAGTGCTACATTAAGTGAGATGCACTGGTGAAGTTTGAGAAAACTTTGCTCATCATGTGTGCATGAAACTACGAAATAATAGTCTTACACAATGGAATATATAAATGTGACATTGTTAGCACTTCACATCTTTCAAATTTTTCCCTTTGCAAGTACTGAACTCTCAAAGAATGCTATCCTGAAGAAACGACACAGTTTCTTTACATAAACATGCACTAATACAGCCTACTAGTAGTTAACATTATTCAATTACTTAGAAGTTGTTCCAGAAACCGTGATATGATTCAGGATCTAACACAAGGATGGATGTTAAGTGAACTCATACGAAAACCCCGTGCAACAGCTAGTAGACTGCATGTCTCTTAATTTAATGGAATAAAATATGGTATGCTCACCCAAACAATTAAATTTATATTGGTTTTGTAAGTAATTGATTATACGTAATGTAACAAATATAACAACAAAATTTCATCAAATAGAAAGAATCAAGCAGTAAAAAAGTATTGTTTCTCTTTAGATATGTTTTTATAAAATTAAAAAATAATAAAAATATATGAATACTGAATAATATTTTATGCATATTATTAACATAATATACCAGGTAATCCTATATGTGTGAGGAACGATTACGCTGTATCATTAAAAACACTGCTAAAGAGGACAGAGATACTCTAATAAAGAATGCACATTAATGCATCTTTCTGTTCTTGTAAACTAGGTAAATAAGACCTCCGAGATTCCAATGCTACTCACGGAATACGGTCTATGTAAACTAAACTGATCTGGAGACAAGTTGAATACTGATTGCATTGATCCCAACTGCTTGTACTAACCTTGCAGCATAGCAAACACAATTTGGTTTCTTTAGTGTAATCAGTAGCCGAATAATTATTTATCCTCACTACTAACTTATCTTTAAATTTTTAAATGTATCACTACCGAATATAAGTTGCGTATAAGTTTTAATACTAAAAGTACACAACTAGTTGTCTTAATAATATTTTTTTTTATATTCACCTAGCACAATATTATGGTCGTTTTCATACCTAAAGGTCCTTACCTTTCTGAAACATAATCATCTTTTTTAATTATTACCGAAAGAAATTGTACGTCAATACTCCTGTCTCACTAAGATTAGAATATAAGAACAACTAAGAAAACTTTTCAGTCCTAAACTAGTCAATAATTGTAATATAACAGTTCTACTGTGAATTCGTACACTTCAAATGTAATTTTCATGCAGAACAAGATTATTCCCTCATGAAAAACCGTAATATTCTACTGTTATTTTGTATATAGAACACGTTTAAGTTGAAAAATATATTTTTCACTTTAAAATACAATATCCCAGCTAAAGTACCGTTACATACGTGGAAATATTTAATGATCTTGATATCAAGTTGTTAGTCTGCCCTTATAAAGGATGATGTGCAAGAAATAATCGACTCTGAACTTGCTTATAACGATGTGACTTTGTTAGCTCACTAAGTCATAATGTCAAGTAAGGATTAAAAAATATATGTATACTAAAATATAATATCATTTCTAATCAATATGAATGGCACTACGTCGTCTGTGAACCAGACTAAATTTGAAAAACACCATTAAGCTGAAGATGAAAGGAAAGGATTGATTCCTTTATGAAATTATCTGATGTTTTAGGTCACATGAATTAAGTATTTGTTTTGGGAATATGAAACAAAATAAATGTTTATTAATTATTATAAAAAATATTTTAATAAATTAATTGTAAAGTGCTCTCTGAAACTGCTTCAAGGCTTTCGTTGTGAGACCCTTTTGAGGGATGAACAAGTGGAGGTTAGGGGACGTCACAGGGATCGTTAATTTGTAACTAATGGAAGGGGGATGGCCTGTTTTGTTCAATACTGGTACAAGGATAGAGTTTTCATATTACAAAGCTCTGCACTATCTATAATAATACACATGTATATTGAATTGGATAGACAATATTGCCTAATATTAACAAATAATATAATAACGTAATTTGCTTACGTATAAACTATGTAAAGGAAATGATTTAGTTATTGCTTTATCATAATGTTAGTTCAATTTTAAGTAATGTGAACTAAAATTAGTCGTATTTTTGCGGGTACAAAACAATATAAATCTTAATTCATTATTTTAAAGAAATATTTGAATAGAATTAATTGTAAAGTACTCTCCCGAGACTGCTTTAAGGCTTTTGTTGTCAGATCCTCTTGAGGGGATGAACAAGTGGAGGTTAGGGGAAGTTACAGGGATCGTTAATTTGAACCTAATAGAAGGGGAATTTTGTTCGATACTGGTACAAAGATAGAGCTTCATATTACAAAGCACTGCATTATCAATATTATTACACATATATGTTTAATTGGATAGACACTATTGCCTATTTATGAAACAATAACTTAATGTAATTTGCTAATAACGTCGATAGGTTTTTTTTTAACGATTAGTAGGAGAAGTCCCTGTTTAATAATGACTGTCATTTAGGATTACATACTGTTTGTAGAGGAATCACATTTTACTAAATGATAACCGTAACACATTTATAATAATAACTATCTATAATAATAATTAATGGGCTTGAAGTTAAAAAATTACATATACTATTAAACTCACAAATAATAATATTAAAGAAATTATGCTGGCTTTTATACTGACTATACAAACTACTATTTTATTGTGTCTTTAGATATAACTAGCAGTTACCCATGACTTCGCAAGAAATTTCGTTAGTATTTGCACGCACGTACACTTTTGGTTCGAGTGATTTACAGTACTATTCTTGTGGCCATTTTAATTTGCTCTCTGTTCCTAGTATTTTTCATTCCACAGTTGATTATTATTGTAGCGTTTTTATAGTAGTAAAGAGGTTTCAAAGGTTAAGTGAAATTACGACTAGCTCTTATATATATGATGCTGCACGTAGAGCAACATTTTTGGCCCGAATGAATTCCACAGTTGAATTCCATTGTTTTCGAATAAAATAATATCAAAATGTAGGTCCTAAAATCTAATTTGTTTCAAAAAGCATCCTCCTTCAACCTGTCCAATATTTATATCTCCTCAGTAGATTTTTCTTTGGTTTTTCGACAAAAAGAATATAGAAAATAAGTTTCCTTGATAGTAATACTTGTGTCAAACTGCACCAAGTTCCGACGTTTTTAATGAAATTCCATTACAAAGGCTAGAGTGGAGCATTTTTATTACGTCCATGCAAAATTTTAAATGATAATTTAAAATTGGTTTGCTGTAATAGAAACCATGTTTTTAGGACTACGGTGGATAATGATGCCGAATATAATATAATGTAATTATCCTCAGTTTTTCTTGCAACTGAAAAAAATGTCTATACCATTGTAAAGGGAGAGTAAAAAAATTGTGAATATGTTGCGTGTAAAAATGCACACCCGTTAATTATTATTAAGTTAGGTTTTATAACAGTATTTACGGTATGAACAATAACAGTTATGTTATTGAAATTCAATTAATAGTATAAATCTTTTCACTAAAGCCACTTGTAATAAAATGATATCACATCATTCGACCTGTTACATGTTGATCAAACACTGCCCACGTAATATAAAAAATAAATAAAATGTACACAATACATATTCAATTCGCGAGTTTAAGTGGCCTTTACATGTAAAATTTATGTTTCATATTTATTAAAACTTTTTTCCAAATTCTAAGATATTCTGTAAAACGTCTTCAACTTTTTCTCGACGAAAACCTTCCTTGGACTTCATCGTATATACAGGGTGTAAAAATTGTCACGGGTTTGATGATTCTTGAGCGATTAAAAGTAAAGCAGTAAAAACCTGGTACATTATTACTGCACCTATAAATTCACTTTATGTTTTTAAATTTGAAACATTTGCAATGTAGGCCCTGTTCAAAATGGTTTAACATTCTTTTCTTTGCTCAAGTTATGAAAGTTAAACTTTGTAATTGAATACTGGACTTATGAAATAGTTTTTATGATAGTAGGCATCCAATGCAGAATGGTCTACAAGGATTTTTTACCGTAAGCTTAGCTCAAGATGTACATCACTCGTGTCACTCATTACGGGCCATCCCTTTGGTATGATAAAAAATGGTAGTAACTTCAAAAATAGATTTATAGGTGCAGTAGTAATGATATACCAAGTTTTGATTGGTACCAGTAGACTACCAGTAATTGATTGGTATTGCTTTGCCTGTAATTGTTTGGATGTTACCAAGCCAGTGTGAGACATTTTTAACACAATGTATAACAAAATAATTAGTCCCATTCATTTCATTTCATTTTCATTTATTTATCTCATTTACATATAATACATACATATGATAATAATATACACGAGAAGGTACCCACATGGGCAAAAGCCTGTGTGTGAGAACCGAGTCCATCTTCACTCGAGTTTGCAATCACAATAATACTAATATATAATGTAAATATTAGAACAAAATTACAATTGTATGTATGATTTAAAGATAACTAAATATTAAACATACTCTGTTTGGATGCATATTAACTAATTTCAAGCAGTGTAAAAAGTAATAATTTAATCAGTTATGATAATGGAACGACATGACAAAGATGCAACAAATTCCAGTATATGAAGTTTTATGGCAATAAGAAGTAAGACAACATACGGGATATGCTTAAAGAGTGGCCAAGAAACCTTATTTTAAGAGCTATAAAAAAGGAAAAGAATAGAAAAATAAAAAGATAAACAGAAACGAATCATTTTATTGTTGTCGATTTCTGGAACCTACACTATATCGAAATTAATGGATTCCTTAAAAAAAAAAAAAAAAAAAACATCCGCCAAACACACACAGACAAAAGCTTAATGCATTCATTAAGAATGCTCGCACATATCCGTCACCAAGGTATTCACAAACTATATATATATAAAATATCATTGCAGTAATTATCACTCGGCACGAACAGATCACTCAGAGTAGATAGAAGTGAGTATAGCGTTTGCACCACTCCTTCCCAATGCAATTAACCATTAGTCCAACAGTTCTTGAAATTAGTTACCAATTCGTTTAGTAATTCACTTTAATATAGATTTAAATTTAATCATATTTTATATATGTGTTGAATGAATACTTAGATCACTGGAACAAACTCTACTGGTAAGTGCTGCAACCCCTTTCCACTGAACCATAACAGCGCTCTCTGACAGTAACTCCCTGAGTTGCTCTCGCGGGGACTGTTTCCTTCAGCAGAGAGCGTTACTGTTGTGGTGAACATTGAACAAGTCTCACTTCTTTAGTGTTAATGCATTTTAAAGTATGTTATGGGTCTGTTAATTCTATGTAGTTTTAAAATAATAAAGCAAACTTCATTTTATGGCAGGTTACGTTCAATTCTATCAGTGGATACGTAGTTTTGTTGGTGTATTCCGTTATTTCGACCAGTCACCAATAATTTATCATATTATTTTTTCTAGTAACACGAGTATATTTTTGTATTATAAAAATGTTTAAAATGTAGAATTCATAAAAAATTTAAAAAATGAATGATTTACATTTTAGTACAACACTTCATTGAAGAAACATTAAAGATACATTTAACCGAAATATTTAACGGGTCAGCGTAAATATTCTTTACCAATTTGTATTGCAATATATTTCTTATGATCAGGAACGGTAGTATATATATATATAATTATTTTGTATTTGGCCATATCTGTCACATATGCGTTTAAATAAGCAAACTACCATATGATCGGAAGACCAAACACCTGTCAAACGACTTTTATTTACGTTAAATTGTATAAATGGCAATAGCATATGTGACAGATATGGCCAAATACAAAATAATTGAATCTGAAAAAGTAAGCGCTCTGTGGTGTAATGGTAGCACATTCACCCGGCAAGTGAGAGATCCGGGTTCGACTCCCGGCGGAGCAAGTACTTTTTGTGATTCAATGTTTATTGAAATTAAATAAGGCTATTGCCATTTATACAATTTAACGTATATATATATATATATATATATATATATATATATATATATATATATATATATAATTTTACTCTTGGACACGATACGCTATTTTCCTTACCGAAGATTATCTGTAACTAGAGATGTATCACAGTTTAACAGATTGACTGCGGCGGGTAGTCGCTGATATAAGATAGATTATTTAGACGTGAGAGGGTTCGCGCATGTAGGGATGACAGAGTTTAGGAGAAGTGTGAGGGTGAAAGAGGAGCGGGACATCAGGTGCAGCTAGTAGGCTACTAGCACTATTGTAGACATTTGCCTGATGCTCGCCTAGACTTAAATTGTACTTGTTAACACTGCATGAGTCCAAGACATTGCACGTTAAGTAAATTAAATGTTACTAAGAATAGATTACTTCTGGGTTGTATATTCCAGACCTACATTAATCATCCACTTAAGAGGCAATCCCAATCATGCAGTTGTCGTAATCGGTAATTTGTTGTTCGGAACTGCCGTGGAAATCGGCATTACTTCTTTCGCTGTCACGGACACTGAGCTAACTTTCAATATCTTCCCCTAAGCTATTAACAAATCTCTCCGGTTCGCAGGGGTTTTCCATTCATCTTGAGTAATGGAATAAAACTGTTCGAATCAAACTCGGCTATTTCCAAAACACTGTTTGTTTAAAAAAAGAAAAGAAATTCATATTTTTCTTGACATAAAGTGCTCCTTAACGCGGCCCAAATCAATTCTATTCGGTTGAGGACGGGATAGTAATATATTATATATTTTATAACTATTAAAGGAAAGGTTGATAATTTTTATTTTGTCATACAGTTTAGTTTTTAACATGACTTAAATTGTGACTAATACATATCTCGGCTAACCATTTGATCATATAATCTTTTTTAACTTGACGATGCTGGTGCCGGATTTAACGATACATTATATTAAGCTGAGTTGTCAATAAATAAATCAATATTCTTCTTCAGATTTGGAACGAGTTTTTCTTCCTCCATTACTTCTTTAAATTCATATCTTGGTGATAATTAACTGTCTTCTTTACAGATTCAAACATGACCAAGGCATTAGGGACGAACCCATCTTCACCACCAGCGTGGAGAACAATCACTCGTTTCCCTGTACTTTCTGATCTAATCCTTAGTTTCGCTTTCGGTCCAGGTTTTATAGACCTCAAAAGATCCGCAAAAGTATATTTTATCCATGTATATAATGTTATGACCTGCTTCCCAATTTCTTGAATTTTACTTAAATAATTCAATTTCATATTCAAATACCTGATTTTCCTATTAGAAGTTTCCCATTAATTTCTGCCTTCTTCAACTTCAAACCGAGTAGAAAAATCAATTTTCGTAAACAAAATACATTCTTTTCATGTTCTATTCCTTCTTTCAATACCCTTAAAAACCCCTTTAATGTTGGGCTTTCCTCTTCTGTTACGCAAAAGTAATTTATAACTTTCTCAGTAATCATTTGTTAACATCATCGAAATCGCTCTTTGCCTTTTTCCTTGGCCTTTTTTATAAGGAGTGGTGAATTTATTAGTTTCTCCTGGTGAGTTTTTACTTTCTTTTAAAACTATGTACACAGTACTTGATTATTTCCCTCAAGCATCTGCCAATTTGCATCTCAGCTAGCTACTTTGCTGGCAATTACGGGATTCTGTTTGTCCATATAATTATATACGTTGTGTATTATTTTATATTATGAATAATTGGTTTCTTTACCGTTTTCTAAACCAAAGCACTTGTGGTGAACATTGTAACTACAGATATTTATGTTTTTATCCACGCTAATACGCACTTACCTAATGGACCAGACAGAACTGACTATCTGCACTCTTAGGTGAGCGGGCCGAGCCGCGCATGCGCACTGCAACTATTGTCCTTCGTGCACCTAGGCTCCCTTACAGGTCTAGCCATTCTACAAGCTATCCTAAAAGTCTGTACATCGCCGGTTTCACAGAAAATGTTTTAAAGTAGGTGAACTTTCAAAATAAGTTTACATTATTCACATTTTAAGTTTTATCGGAATTCTAATAGAATGATAAAAGTAATCCAAATTCTTCGTTTTGAGCTTTATCCTTGTCGACTTTTTCAATCTCTTCAGACGAACAAGGCTCCAAATTACTGGAGTCAACTCTGTAACAGCATCAGATTTCTGACGCAGAAGAGGAACTGAAATGGAGCTAAACTTAACAATTATACTAAAACAACTCTTCCCAATATAGCTACGTTGTGTGTAGAAAACAATGATTCATTTTCGATTTAAAAATATACCTTTATTAAGTTACTTACATTTACACAAACGTGACTGTTTGTACAGTCAGAATGAATGTAGGTTAGATATTTAACAGTGTTTTTATTTCATGCTGAATTGCTCTTCTTTAAATTTAAAATTACATTTAAAATAAATTCCTTATTGAAATTGAAACTGTAAAAACTAACTTATTAAGTTCTGTGGCAGTTTTTGTTTAACTAAAGACATGTAGGATGTGTTCAAAATATTATTTAATTTTTTTTTTTTTAATAACGATAGCTTGCTTTGTAGAATTGTTTTGGTTTGAGAGTTAAGAGTTTTTAAGAACTTTCATGATTTAAAATAAAAAAAAACAATTTAAATTGTTTTACAATTGTCTTATTGGTAACCATTATGGTAACCTGAATATATAATATAATAAATAATTTGTTAGAACAGATTCAGTGCACCTATAACAGACTTCATATTTTGTATGAAACTTTATTTCTACAATAATAAATTCTATTACGCATAAATTTTGTCAAATTCTTTTTTATATGATTGTGTTTGTACGCAGGACATCTAAAAAATGACATAAACTATAAATTTGAAATTTTGCACGCAATTTCGTAGCCTGTCACGAAACTTGATATGGCATACTTAAACCTTGTCTTTATAAGCGAGCATAAAATTAATTCTCTCAAGTGCTAGAGTACTAAACTGTCTTTTGTTTAACTTGCCCAGCATTATAGATTTACATAAGAGGCATTTAATATTTATAAAAGTTATTTCCATTACCAAAACTATAAAATACCAAGAACACCATAACTTACTTCGTTTTTCATGAAACTTGAATTACTGTGCAATAGTTAAAATATAAAATAATTTTGCTCTTTTCATCAAATATAAACAATTTGTGGTCTTTTCTCACTGTTCTGTAAGTTTCATACTACTTAGAGATATTTTACGAATTAAACCATTGCCGTGATAGAATATATATACTGTATAAAGCATAAATCTACCATTCCTTCAAATGTGTACTCTTTAAGAGGGGGGGGGATTAAGGGTACTCTTTGTTAGAGTATATGATTTATATTTAAATCCTAAAACTCAATTATTTTTTAAGTAAAACTAATATTTTATTTGAGCTGCTAATGAGCACATTTATATTCATGTCGCGTCTTCCGCTCTTCCATTCCTGAAGGTAAGAGTCTTTCACAGACGCTTTGTTTGAGTGAAAATGCCAGACCGTTTACAAGTACTTCTACTTGAATAATTGAAATTCAATCCCCAAACACTTACTTCAATGATTTGTTATTTAAAATAAATGTATAATTGTAATGGTTATTTATATATTTTAACGTCACCTTATTCTTCAATTAATTTTTGCGTATATTATTATATATTGTAAATATTTATATACGAATATAGTTTTTATCTCTTTATGTTTATTTAAAGGTCAATATTAAAATAGTTAATTAGCAAATACAGATTATGTGACTACTTTTGGGTATTTAAATTATTTAAATCCTTGGTATGGAGGAATGGCTGTGGGTCATACAATATTACCCAGATCCTAAAGTGAACCTGTACTTATACTTTTCCACCTACAGCACTATTAAAAAAAAATATTACGCATTTATTTACAGTTTCTAATATATGAGTAACATTTTTAGGAACTTTGAGTTTTTACCATATTAATAAAAAAATATTAAAAAAATTCCATATGTAATTACAGAATATTATGTAGTTTTATTAGGAAATAATAGTCTAAATATACATAAACGTCAAATTTATCATCAGATTACCGGGATATGCGATAAAGGTTGAAAGATTCATTATTCTATACTTTCTGAGTCATCTTCTTCACTATATTCACAAAATAGAATGTTGATGATTTTAGAGACAATGTGGACAACAAAAATTTTAATTAAAGAAACATATGTTTAATTTGCTGGAATATGAATCTTTAGAATAGGACTAGAATTTAGAAAATTTAAATAAATTCACAATATTACTAAATTATTATGGAATTATATTTAAAATGTAAAATAGTTACAATTATTTGTATACGCTTTCTTTCTTTCCCTTCGTACCGTGATTACCGTAGTCAATGAAAGCAAACACGTAAATTTTGAGTTACAAGATAAAGTAGTGTAAAAAAAGTTAAGCGGTAAATTAGATCAACATATAAACCAATAATATCATATAATTGTTTCACCAAATTTGTTTGTTTGTTTTACTTTCAACACAGAAGAGTGAGTAAAACTAACAATCAAACTGTTTGAAAAGATTCAGTAATAGAAAGGTATACATACGGATACAAACACAACTAAAATTGGACATCCTGTTTGACAGTGGTTTAATCGGGAAAACTCATTTCAGCTTAATGACGTGTAACGAAGGTAGTGCCTATTGTATACACAAGTTTTAATCGGAATTCACGTATTTTAAACAGAGAACAAACACGATATTTTATGAAATGTTTTTACAAATTAAAACATTACTAAAACAAACATTTTTCGTATTTAGTTTTTAGTTTTAAACTAAGAAGAGTTTTAGAGTATAGTAATATGTAAGTTTTAATGGGTGTATGCAATATAACGAGAGCTTGTGAACGCGTATTCCACGTACACGTTATTTTATCTTCGGTTTCTGGTGTTTTAAATTTATTTTATTTTTGTGTTTTTAACGTGTTTTTTTATTATATTTTTGGTATAACAATATATAAGTGCTACATTTTATTATGTCCAGCTGTTTTATGTAGTCTTCTTTTAATAATGGGATTGTTAACAAACTGTGCATCATTGAGTTGTAAGCAACAACTTTCTGGTTGTACTCATGATAGGATGTAGATTAAATGATCTGGGCAGGAGTTGTATTTTTTATATATCCATTAAATTCAAGACTATTATTTACTTATTTAATTTTTAAATCAAGGAAGTGTATTCTGCTTGAATATTATGTTTCTAATGAAAATAAAAGTTTTTGCGCCATTTCGTTTAAGTAACTGAGGAGTACTTTCAATTCCCAGTTATTACCATTAAAAAAAATTATGGTATCATCCTCGTATCTCTTGTGGATCAGTATTTTGTTTCTTTATATGTGCCTCTCTGATGATATTTATTCTGATTCGATATTAAGAGATTCCATTAAATTGCATTTATCGCACTACAGTCAAAACGTGACTCTAATAAGGTTGAAATGTCAACGTAACTTCTCCTGGAAATTCTAAGTTGATTAACTAATCGGATGAAACGTTTACAGACGATTGGATCTAATTAAATACAGCTGCGAGCATCAGTTTAACATATTTCTCACATGGAAAATGTAGTTTAACATTTCTTTTGGAGATTGACTCTTTTCAATACTGCATACACCTATTAACTGTATTGAGTGGTATTTTGTACTAAAGCTTTATTCATTGCTGTTATCAGCTCAGAATAAAACATTAGTATTAATTTTAAAATCATTTATTTCTTGAATGATGATACAAATTATACATTCTAGTAGTAAATCCTTCAGAATGCCCACACGATGAGTATATTTAATGATACGCATCTAGTAACCGTATTGCGTGATATTTTCTATCTTTATTACAAGTTAATGTAAGTGAAAAACGTAAGCAATTCAGATTTGCAGCAATAAAACCCTACTATCTTTCGTTTAAATGGTGAAAATAGTCGTAAATGTTCAAAGCACGGTGTACTTTAAACAAACTGAAAACACAGATATGAAACCTAGCTTAGTTTGAATTACTATTCATGCTTGTACTTTGTTCTTGACATCGCTAAAGAGGTTTCAGTTTAGAAACTTTCAAAGTTCCTCCGATTTTCTTTCATTTTCTTATAAATAGTATTTAGTATTTTTTATTTTAAACCACTGTCCTGTATGAGTGTATTTCAAGTTTAAAGCATTGTTATCTCAACTAGTTTCAGGTCAGAGCAAAGATATTACACATAAACATGTCTAAAAACAATAAAACTTTTAAAATGAATTCTAATATTACATGAAGTACATTATAGGTTTGTTACAAGAAGTCTCTGTCACATGAAGTTAACTGATTCCGATTACTATATACAATAACAGGGTGTGTTAGCTAATATCCCAAATATGTCCTAAAAGGAGAGAATTTAGAGCTGTAACCAAGAAGCTTAATGTCCCCTAAATTACATATAGGAAATCTATTCTTTGTTTAAAGTGTGCTATTGGAAGGACGATGAGTATATTTAATGATACGCATCTAGTAACCGTGTTGCGTGGTATTTTATATCTTTTAATTTATGTTTATTTATTCTTCCAACGGAATTACACCACTTGTACATGTAATAAGTTAAAAAGAGTATAAATTATTAATACCACTAATATAATGTATACATATATAATTAAATAACAAAGAGTGTTAAAATAAGGTATCAAAAAACAGCGAATTAGTAATAAATATAAGTTAACAAATAATAAACAAAACGGTAAAAAAACAATAATAAATAGTTAAATATAAAAACGAGCAACAGTAATAAATGTGTGGTGTATGATAAGAACTAAATAACAACTAAGTGATAACAAAATTTGATAAATGCAAAAGTAACAATATTATATAACTAGCAACATGCAAGAAAAGATAACTAATCAGGAACATGCGTAAACATAAATAATAATCAACAATCCATTGAAAAAAATTTACAGGAAGGTGATCCAAGCTGCAAAATCATATGATGTCTCAAAATCAATTACTTCTTCAAAAAAACGTTTCTAAAACTGTATGGGGCATCATTAACAATAAACATCAAGAAATCCAAGCAAATCACAGTCAAAATTGGGGACACCCTTGTGAGCGATGCCCTCTAGGGTTGCCCGACGAGTTTTAACCCAGGATTTTTTGCGTCTGTTGCTTGTGGACGGGCCCCTCGTCCATCGCTACCACAGGGGAATCCCACGCGTAGACAGAGTCCAACAGCCTCAATGGCTCTGACTCCTGTAGTTGAAGAAGAGCTCGATAAAATCATTCAACAATTCCCAGCTAAAAAATCGAATGATCTAGAATCGAGATCCATGTGGTTAATAAAACAATGCTCTAAGCATATCGTGAAACCACTGACTCAATTGGTCAATTTTGTCTATTAACTCAGGAGTTTTTCCCTCTATCCTAAAAAATTGCAAAAGTGCATCCAATTTTCAAGAAAGAAAACCCCCTGTTCAATAAATAACTATCGGCCCGTCTCAATTTTGCCTGTATTGAGCAAAATATTTGAAAAACTCTTTCTAACGAGAATGCTTTAATTTCTTAAATAAAAACAACCAGCTTTTATGAACACCAATTTGGATTCAGGAAAAATAAATCGACGATAGACGCAGTGGTGAGTCTGGTTGATATGGTTGTAGAGGGTCTAGAACGTCAGGATCACACATTAAGTGTGTTCCTGGACCTTTTCTAAAGCTCCAGAAGACTGCGTTGACCATGAAAATACTGCTTGACACATTACATTCTCATGGCATCCGAGGTGTGCCGCTCTTATGGCTTAAATCATTTTTATAGTCAGAGAAGTCAAGTGGTTCAGATCTCAAACCAATTTTCTAAACCAATTCAACTGAGTTATGGAGTCCCTCAGGGCTCTATACTCAGTCAATCCTTTTTCCTGATATACGTCAACGACGTACATTCATCGCTGCTGCATGGTAAAAATTGTGCAGTATGCTGATGACACGACTCTCTGTTTCAGGGATAACACACAAGAAGGTTTGGAGCTACAATCCCTTCGTAGATATCAACAATAGTGTGCAATATTTCAATAGCCTCAACCTTCAAACGAAATTCTTCGAAATCCAACGTGTTGAATTTCACACTGCGTCCAACGGACTCCCAATGTGGGTCAGCCGTCATGTTAGCAGATTCCATATTGGAAGAAGTCTACTCCTCAAAATTCCTTGGAATACTCCTCGATCGAGGGTTGACATGGAATAATCACATTGACCATGTGTGCGCCAAACTGTCCTCAGGGAATATATGTTTTGAGGTCCTTGGCCCGGTACTGCCCCAGTCAGGTATTGATTGCGGCATATTATGGGCTAATTCACTCTCACCTTTCCTATGGAGTGTGTGTTGTGGGGGGCCTGTACAGGCAATAATTTCCTGAGGGTGTTCAAATTGCAAAAAAAAAGCTATTCGTATCATCGCAAAGTTGAATTTCAGTGAGTCGTGCAGGACAGCATTCAAAACTTTGCAACTGTTTGACTTTGCCCAGTCTCTACATTTTAGAAACATCTTGGTTCTGTTTGTCTAAATGTGCCCTAACCAGGGGACGTGACATACACGGGTATGAGACTAGAGGCAGAGATAACTACCGTACTGGAAGACACAGAACGGTGGTTTAATGAGCACTTACCGTTCGCAGGCAGGTGTTCATTTCATCAACAGTTTGCTAAATTGTATTACAAACGCTCAAACGCCTAAGGCGTCAAAAGCTCGTCTTAAGCGCTTCCTGGTGTCAAATGCATTCTACAGCGTTGACGAGTTTCTGGCGTTTAACTGGGAGACCGCCCAATTCGATGACTGACTCCAGCGCTGAAAGTGGGTTGAGATTGGCGATGAATGAATGAGACTGGAATGCATGAAAATTATGTAAGTTTTGGACGTGGTGGTAATGTGGTATGCGAGTTTTAAATTTATAATTAATTCTGACGTTTGCCATACAATGTGTAATTGTGACGAGCAATTAAAGATTTGATTTGATTTGATTGATCCACTACATGCATACCATTGACGTGCGCGCGCGCGCGCGCGCGTGTGTGTGTGTGTGTGTGTGTGTTGTGTGTGCGGGGGGGGTTATGTTATATGTTACAAAAGGTATAGGTTTTCCACTTTCACCTATGCTGGTGTGAGTATGATTGTGCTCTTGAGTTCTCGTACTCGTGACTTGGACTCGGGACTTGCACCCTGTGAAGTGAAACGCCTGATCAGGACTCCAAGAAGTTTTCCTGTATGTTTTGTGCCCTTTGCTTTTTCTTCTTCTTTTCTTTTTGTTCCATATTTTTTATGTATTATTAACACTCCACCTGACGAAGAGGATAGATTTCAATCCTCGAAACGTTGTGTTATACCTTTTGTTACATATAACGATAGCAAACTCCAGAAATCCTGTAGGGAATCTACTTACAAAAATTCTAAGTTGATCAGATGACTAATGATGACTAATTTAAATAATTATTTATCAAAAATGTTATTTATTTTATTCTATACGTTACAGAAAAGTTAAAAACAAAACTACTGCGACAAAGAAGAGAGACCCATGCGATGTAAATGTGCCATGATTAAATGGCAAGTAAGAGATTACAGTAGGATGTACCACCTTGTTCATTGTTAACTATTTTAGTTTTAAGACTCTATTTCAACGTGAAACACCATTAGTATTTAGTTTCATGAACAGACAAAAAAATTATCCAATATCCAAAAACTACTTTTTTATGGTTTGTACATTTTAAATTTCGAATCAGATGTAACATATACCTTTTTAATTTGTCAACTATTTATTACATACAATCTGTTTATGCTTCTCACTTCACAAACTGTCTTTACTTTAAGTTAGTTTAGTTATGCATATACCTCTATAATAAATTGTGTTCCGTTAATAGTTTGAAAATTAAAAAGATACACTTTTGTCTTTAGCTGGAATGCTTCTTTACAGGTTTTCGTTTATTACATTAAAGATTATTGATTGGAAAAATAAGGGAAGAATGATTCACTATAACTTTACTTTTTTCAGTTAAATTGCTCGATCCCTTTTCAGGGTTGTATTCAGATCGGTTCACATAAGCTGTGTAATTAAACTTCAGATATTAGTCGTATATGTTACTGAGTTATAATAGTTTAGCCTTACAAAAAACTCAGTTTCTAGGTCATATAGAATATTTTTAGGAAAAACATTTTACATTTTAGTTTTTAGCTAAAACGATTTCTTACTGTTTTAGTCGGTAAAGGTGAGAAGACCGATGTATAATACTGTATAAATTAACTCTTTAAATAACTATAATTTCTATTAATTAAAATGTTCCATTTTTTGACAATATATTATTGGATACAGTAAGAAACTCTTTTAATTTTATTTTAATGACACATCGTTTTAAATCCTAAAATTGAAGTACCTATTTAAAAGTATATATATATATATATATATATATATATATATATATATATATATATATATATATATATATATATATATATATATTATAAGTATTTGATGCTTAAAATTGTTCAAATATAATTGCGGAATCGCACACAAAGACACCACACGCACAAAAAGTATTTACTTTAAAGACATCTTTTACTTTACTTTTACTTGTATATTTATGGAAATTCAAATAGAAATGTAACGAAATATAAAGACACAAAATAGTGCTTTGAATCAAATAGGTGTTTAGTTTTAATGAACTCCCCTCCCCGAACGCGCGCGCGCGCACGTAGGCACGCACTCATACACGTGTTTTATGTAACCAGAACTTAAGCAGTATAACTTTTAGTTCCAAGCGCAGACACAACAGAACGCGCCCACTTGGAGTGGTTCTTAACTTCACCATGTTAAATTTCATTATCGAACTTCACTGAGTGTTGGGCTTTGGTCAAAGTTTCTTCAGCCGAGCCACATTCAAAGTTTCCAACCACATTGTAACAAAGCACTTCATGGCTGCCACATCATTTTCTTGTTACATAGGATTAATTTACTATCGCAATATAAAATCTCTTTACGTACTAATGTTAAAATTAAATATTTCATGAATATTTTGCCATTTTATATGAACAATTATACATATTTCAGTAACCATTTTTATATTCCGAGAATATTTTACTGGTTACAAGAAATCATTACTATTTCTATGAAACACTATATTTCAACATATATTTTAAACGTATTAGTTTACCACCCATATTTAAGTTCTTTTTGTTAATATTTCAACTGTACAGTAATGAAAGCTTAGTTTCAACTATTTATTTACAAGAAATACTATGTATACAATCTATTTAAATTAAGGTACATTTAAAGGATAATTATTTGAGATTCAATAGATGGGAATTTTTTTAATAGTATAGAAAAGCCTCCCTTAGAGAGAATGGTGTATTTTCGCTCCAACACTGACAATACAATTAGTAGTCAACAATATAAATAGGAAGACACAAAAGATCTGTCCAGTTGATAACGACAGTGATAACAGCAGCCGTGACGAAGTTTCTTCATCCTGCTTTAATGTGTAGTCTTTAATTTGCAACTTTCTCGTCCCCTTAATGGTTACCCCCAAGAATCATGTAAAAATATTTGTTAACGTCCAGCCGAATCTTATGTAGTGAAAGTAACCATTATAAAACTCAATTTTCCTCATTAGAAATAAAGCTTCATGCAAAATTACATGTCAGTAGGTCATTTATAAAAAAAATAATTTCTTTAACCCTTTTTTACATTTATTTATCTCTGTATTGTGTCACACGTTAGTCAGTGTTTGTCAAAAAATTTACAAAGAAGTTACTAACAGCTTATGATTGTTGTTCTCGTGTTCGTTAGTTACAGGTGATACGTAAATAATTCTGAAAGAGAGAGGGATTCTGAAACGTTTATCTACATCTGCGATGGAGCAGAGACATACCCGCCATGTCAGAGAAATGAGAAATGGCGGAAATTATTTCCATCTAACATTTCTATGGTTTTCGTCAGTATTTGATTTTAATGTGTGTAAGAACAAAAGATACTTTCGGAGTTCATTCGTATTTATACAACTTAAGTTTTATAAAACTTATTCTGGGTATAAGTAAATTTTAGGAGACGTTAAACTGCGTTTCGTACAACTTTAGATGTCCAAACATTCGTTAGTGATGTTCATTACTAGAACCACGATCGGTAATCAAAGGTTCCCAGAAGATCCAGGCATGCTTAGGAAATACTATTTACAAATCAGATACGGGCAGAGTACAACTTAAACTAAATAGGAGCTATAATTAATAAAGAAAGAGAAATAACTTACCAATATGAGATATAGTAATGGGATTTGAAGATATTATCTTTGACACTGAAGAGGGAGACCAAATAAGCAACAGGAAGGTCAGGATGGAAAGTGAAGAGAGAAATCTATCGGGAGAGTGTGGGGAGAGAAGATGACGTATAGAGTTAACCGCATTATAAAAATCTAGAATATTTGGGAAACTAAGTAAGTTATAGAATAAATAAAACATACGTTTATACAGTAATTTTAATCTTTAGTAAAACTGATGATAAATTCTAAAGAAATATTAACAGCCATTCTAGTATTTTAAGATTAATTAAAAAAAAAATTGTCATGGTCTTAAAACAATTTTACTTTTAACTCATTTTTCCTAACTTATGCACCAATTAACTAAAAAGGGATAAAAGACAATTAAATATGTCAGTGGCACAACATCTCTTAACCCTTGACAATAATGAATAGACCTTAATGTGTATTATAATTTTTTTGTATGGATAAGTTATTAATTCTGTTAATAATAATGATGATGATTTAGGTTCTTCTTCGGTCTTTTCATAAACTAGGACAAATTGCAAAGGTAGATTATTGATCGGGTTCGTACATTAGTAGTTGTTTTTTTTATTATAAATAAATAAAGAAAGGGATTGTCTACAACATTTTAAAATTGTTATAGTCAACCCCCACTTACATATTTGCCAAAATATGATATGAGTACTAAACAATGGGTATTCACTTAAATCTTCTCTCGGAGCACATTAAATTTCTTCACATGTTTCATAAAAATACTTACATTCTAAACTTTAAGAACAAACCCTACACGTAATATCTGAAACAAAACTCAAACAATACATTCATGGTTTAAAACATAGCAGCTAGTCATTAAACATACACATAGACTGTTGCTGCTTTTTTTACAATAAAATATAATTTTCATTATCTTTTTTAGTATAATACATTTTTATTCCCCATAAAAGTAAAAGTAAATTAATTTTTAATTTTACCAGGCGAAGTTAGATTTAAGAAGCCCTCTCTAACACTTAACCTAGAGACCAACAGTTTAAAGGTGACTTTCGAACCACCGCCAATGACAGATTAGGCAGGCTGCTTGCAAGGACAGGATCGCTCAACGGTCACCCATCCAAACAGCAGCACGCTCGACATTACTTGATTTTATGAACCGCTGTACCTGCTACACTGTGCCATACGCAAGATTTTAATGAATAATAGTGAGCTCATTTTAATTAAAGAGGAAGCCACACGCACGTCTTATTTAATAATAGTAACAAATGGCGAGGAACAATTCTTTACACCAAAACCTCGTTTCTATTCTTTCTTCACTTACTTCAAAGTTTAGTGAACATTGATATATATTAATTGCCAACATGGACATATCCAAATCGATCACAAGTTGAAATCGTACAAGATCATCATATATTAAAAGTTTTTTCCATGTTGTATGATAAAGACATACGTTTAGAACATGTGACGTTTATGAAGTTTACCATGAGACAAGCTTACTATAATGTGAATCGTTCCCGTATAGGTTAGAAGTAGTAGATAATGTGAGAAACCTTTACCATCAGTTGTATGTTATAGTAATAGACCCAACTCGAACCCAGTGAGAACGTTTATCTGCAAGGCTTGGTGCAAAGTTATTGTATGGACCTAGAACTTACCAATAGGATTTGGCCCAGTGTTCCTGTACTTAATTCTGATTAGGAAACTTATCTACCTTCGCGTCTCATCCAGTCCTCTCTATGGAATACTTTTCGTTGCACATTATCATGGAAAATTTAGTTAAGTTTAATATAAATTCTACTTAATTATACATTTCAGTTTCTAAAATATTTCACAAGGAAAATACATTTTACAATATTTTAAGAAAGTATTTAATTATATGTGTGCTACATTTACGACTGAGACTATACACAGTCTTTTACTAGATTCATCTCTCGTTAAAATTTATGCCATTAAAGCAACACTAGAGTAACTTAAAAACACATGCAGTCACATATACTGTCAAGGTAATACAGTCAAAGTACTAAGAGGTTAACTCATGGGTTTTATTTAATAGAATATAATTTAAATTCCTTTTCTATGTAATACTACGATATAGTGATTCCTACTGGTGAGTATTGTTTATGATTTTATGATTGATTGAGCTGTAGGAGGAAATGAGTAGCCAACTATTCCGATTTTTTTTTATACTATATACGATTAATCTACCACATGATCACTCCTTTAATTATCTCAAATAGTCCTGTATTTAATTTGAATATAAATATTTCCTGTCTTAATGAGACTAATTGATGTTGCTGTAGCAAACATAATACAAGTAACGAACCTTTTTCTCAAAAATGGAAAATTCTAATGAATTTCAATCAAACCAAACTGATTAGAATTGCAACGTAGAACACACAATAGGCACCTGATGTTGCCTTACACTAATGAAGATGAGTCAAGCACTTGGCATACTAACAAGGCCTAATAGCCCTAGATAGAGACAAGACAGAACAGACTGTATTGGCTTTTAGTAAAACAATATTGCTTTATTAAAGCAACACCAACTTAAACGCTAATAACTTCGTAGTTTACTTATAGAGGACTTCACAAATCCTATTCTCTGACAAAATAAATTATTTAAGAGTAACATTTAGTTACATATTCTTAATATATGTGATATAATAATACCTTAGTATTTGCATATTAAGTCAGAATAAACTGAATATTAAATAAAAAGTAATAAGTATATAGTATATAAGTATAGTAAATAAAAAGTATTCTGGCCTCGTGAATTTTATTTGATTGATTAATATGTATTATTCCTTTAGCAGGAAATTAATAATTTATATCCCTTAATAATGGGATATATGTTATACGTGAAGGTAATAGCTGTAAATTTAATAAATTAATTGATACATCATTTCTATAGATAATGAAGCTGAAAATGAAGATACACCTTAATGCCTGCTATTGCCAATAAATTTCGTATACAAAACCACACAAATTTTAGTTGTTTTAAGTTCTTAGCAATGTACGCTTTTAAAATAAAGACATATTTCATGTCATTTTTTAATTCTGTTCTAATAACTGACATAACAAATGCATACATAGTAAACTATTATTGGAATAAATCTTTTAACTATTATATTAATCTTAAAAGTTTATAATATGGGAGTGTAGGGTAATTAGTGTAACATAAATAGTTTTACAGTTTGATTGAATAATGTATATGTCATAAGAATTATTTTGAATATTTTTCGTACCCCAAGTACAAATAGTATCTATATATATATATATATATATATATATATATATATATATATATATATATATATATATATTATATATATATATATATATATATTATATATATATATATATATATATATATATATATATATATTATATATATATATATATATATATATATATATTATATATATATATATATATACAGTAAAACGGGCAAAATAAACCTATTTTTTATTTTAAAACTATGTTCATTAGTTTTTATTGCTATATTGATTTAAATAATTTAAAAAAAATTCGAACAATTACTATGAATACATCTTTTTAGCACACTGTTTAAGTAATGATCTCATAAATCAAATAGAGAATACCCGTAAATTGACAAATAAAAACATTATTGAAATCTATATCTCATAATTGGTAATTGAAGGACTAGCTGGATCCGGCTCCCGAGTGAAGTCACGGGATGAAATGTAATCCTCTGGAAAGGGGAACTTTCGATATCACCGCCCTAATCGAAGTATCAGGCCCTTCTAAGCTTATATTCCCCTCTGATCTAATACGAAACTAGAGAAACCCGAAGTGATGTTATTATCCCTCTCTACTTCAATTATTTATTAAATTAATATATATACATCGATACATATTAATGTAGTTATATAACCTAGTCTGTTGTAATCGCTTTTAGATTATTGGCATACGCTATATAAATGCAACTGTTATAAGTAATAATAATATTGATGTAATCTATAAAATAAAAAAAAATGATTTGTTATTAAAAATATATGAATTGCTCATAACTTTAGTTATAAAGTATCAGAAGTTACCAAATCTCAGAGGAAACCTAAAGGTCGGAGGTACATTGAATTTTAGTCACTATTTCTTGTAAATCATGACTATCAATAAACCTCACGAATTTGGATTTACCAGTACGTATTTGGCTTCATATATACGCGATATGTTATTGAGTAGCTCCAACGACTTTAGTTAAACTTGAACTATTTAGTATAATGTTGAGCAATCATGCCTTTTTAGTTTAGTTTAAACTTATGGACTAAATGATGGAGCCCTACGTGATTTACAAGCGGAAGTAGGCATACTTTAAGTAGTTATTACTTCAGTGTTTATTGTTAACAGATGTATATGTTAAGCGAAACTGCAAATGGCTTTGCGTGTGTGAGCACTTCATTGTTTTGGAATTAATTGTATTTCAAATGCCTTATAATAGTTTGCCTTTTTGTTCTGAGTATACAATATAGTCTGAGAATGACAATATATATATATATATATATATATATATACAATTCGGTCGTAATATATATATATATATATCATTTTGGCTATATAATTTACTTGTGCCTAAGATAATATTCTATTGCCACAGTTGAGTTAGCCTTATTTTAATTTTTAATAAAACATGTATATTCAGATCGGATAACCATATTTTGGTCACAAAGAATCTACTACCGGCTATCGATTTTAATTAACTTCTAGTCTAATATATTCCTGGTGCCATAGTTGTGTTGTTGCCAAGAAAATATGTACACACGTAGTTCTGAGAAGATTAATTTCTAAAAAAAAAAAAAAAAACTAAGGTGAATTATATACGTCTTAGTTACATAATAACTCTCCTTTGATAAATGCATTACACTAATGATCTAGCACTACATTCTCAATGAAATAAGTATACTTTTTAACTTCGAACTGTATTTTCTGGATAGAATTTCTCCTACATAGTGAAAACAGAAAACGTTGGAAAAGTAAGTCTTGTTGCTTTGAAGCTTACTGTATGCTTTCAAAACTATAAATTTAAACAAATTTAGAATACCAGTTACATTAATTAGATATATATTTATGTTTTATGTTTTATTATGTTTATCGAGAAGATTTGATTAAATTTAACAGGCTCTATCACTTAATACCGTGCATTTGCTGCAAAGTATTTCTCATATGGGGGATTTTACAAATTTAGCGGCCAGTGGGGCAGAACCATAAGGTTGGAGAGTTACTTAGTTCACCTCAATGGCTATATATATATCAAGAATATTAAAGAATATCTTATATGTATTTATTTATATAATATTCCTCACGCAATTTCAAGTTTTTAACAATGAATGAACAAAAGTGGCTAAAAATTTAAGTCGCGATAGTAATTGGAGTCATTGGACCATTATTTTATTTTCTAATTAATATTAAAAAATTTTAATTGATATTCATTTCT
This sequence comes from Homalodisca vitripennis, assembly GCF_021130785.1. Taxonomy (NCBI): domain Eukaryota; kingdom Metazoa; phylum Arthropoda; class Insecta; order Hemiptera; family Cicadellidae; genus Homalodisca; species Homalodisca vitripennis. Next base: position 13,587,997 of record NC_060211.1, read on the forward strand.
GAATAATAATATTATAATAGCATGTTTGTAAATAAAATAAATAGTTGTTGATTAAAATAACGGGTAGGGTAAATAATTATTTATATACACTCAATATATCAATTAAAGGCATAATTAGCAAATATAGATCGACATCTGTACAATTATGAACATTGGGAACAACCAGCAGTCGTTGCTACAGAATGAAAACCACCACCGCTGACACATATTCCCGTTCC